>NC_133795.1:10720967-11020967 GCF_043250625.1 Sebastes fasciatus
TAAAAAAAAAAAGAAGACAGATTTTTCTTCCACCTCTTCACAGACAAAAAACCAATGAGGTACTAGCCACGGCTCATGACACAAGCGCATACTGAGGCTCCAGCAGCCCATAAGCACCTTTGCCAAACACTCATCTCCTCGACATGCTGACTGTCTGTCTGTGGGCTAAATTCGTCTGGCCTCGGCCTCCTGAACATGCTTCAAGGCTATTCACGCCTGTAAGCCAGCAGCATGCACACTTTCCCGTTACAATGGATGCGTTTGCTGCAGAGCCTCTGAGGGTTTAAGCTCCATTCTCTTGAAGTCATGGCTTAACATGACAAACTGTGTATTCATAATTTATACAGCACTTCTGTTACTCGGAGTTGTGTGTTTGCATACATGCCCCCCTGAATTTATCAGACTTACCAGGGTAATGGTGTATTCCGTTGGTGAAGACAGCCTCTGCAGGAGGCTGACCGTTTGCCTGGGGGGGCGGCATGCCAGTAAAACCATTTACACTAATGGGGGAGGGGATGCTGGTCACTGTGGGGGCGCTGATGCCTGGAGGAGTACTGCCACCTGCAGCCGCGGGTCAGACACAGAGAGAAACGGTAAGCATCACACTGTATTGTTTCCCCCCACAAGACATTATGGAGAAGTTTTACTTTGACTTGGCCACCTAGTAACTCCTGGAAATGTCAGAGGGGTCGGTCCAGTGGGCCGGTGAAGACACTAAATGTCAGGGCTGATTTCTTGTCCTAGTATGTCCCTTACTGTGACACAACAGATCTGAAACTCACATATATTGTATAAGAATAGGAGGGCTGACGCTAGGCCAAAGCTTCGACCATCGCCATAGTAATCGACCTCCAAATCAGTATGTAATAATAATGTATAAATCACAAAATAGATTAGATTAGAGATTAGAAAAGGGTCTGTGGTGGGAGGTGGAGGACTGTAGGTAAACCGGAGTACCCTATACACTTTTCATTCACATAGTCATCATCTTTTGTATAGAAACACTAGGTTACTGGTCAGTGCCACCTTTGTATTCGTTGTGAAGGTCTTTTTTTTTTAGATAAGTGATTCTTTGTGTGGCTTTGTTTTATGAGATAGCAATTAGTTAGGCCTAGTTTTGTTTTCTTAATTTTTCTTTATTTGGCACAACCACCTTTTTTTTGTGAACCTTTTTGATTATTTGAAGTATTGTGTAAATAAATAACTCTTTTTCTTTTTCTGTTTCCACCTCAACTTTGACTCCCATCTTCTTTTGTTTATCGTGTTATCGTCTCTTTACTTGTATTTATACTAAAGAGGGACATAACACCATGAAATAAGGAATAATCCCACAACATTATGCATATTCAACATGAATTATTATTAGTTATTCTCAGACGGATATCACTGTTTGTTGTGTGTAGAGGTTGCCGCTGTCTCGGGCACTGAAACGAGGGAGATGGAGACAGACAGAAGAACAGTGTCAGCCTGCTGCGCTGCGAAACTTCGAATACCTTCGAATATTTCTCAACGAAGCTTCGAAGCCTAAAAAATAGTATTCGGGACAGCCCTAAAGAATAATGAATCCTATGTTGATATTTTATGGGTACCAATTACATATTTGTCTCACCTGATCGCATGTTATGCCACAGTGCGTTATGTTCATTTGCACCCCTTCAATGCATCTAGAAACATGTATAGATTCTGTGTAATGATATGCCCATTTAAATCCAGTGCACTTTGTACCTTTTCCAACTGCAATGCTACAGCAAGGCTTTAAAGGGACATACTGTTTTTTATCCATTACTGTACATTGCTGTTACCACTATTATCAAAAGCATCTCATACTTTTTGTGATTAAAAAAAGGCATTTGTAAATTTGAAGATAGAAAGATAGATAGATAGATAGATAGATAGATAGATAGATAGATAGATAGTAACTATATTGATCATGAGGGAAATTCAAGGTCCAGCATCACAGTTCCATAGTGCAAAACATGTTAGTAAAAAGGCAGTAAAAAAAGTTAGTAGTGCAAAGTACGAAGTACAAAAAAATATACCAGATATAAAAATACAAGGAGATGAAGAAAACTGTTAAAACTGAATATAGTGCAGGGTAACAGCTGTGATACAGGACTATTAAAAAAATGAATATTGTGCAGAAGAGACTGTTAAAAGTGAGTATGGTGCAGAAGAGACTGTTAAAAGTGAGTATAGTGAATTATTATCTGTCCTGCAGAGCGTCCATAGCAGTAGTTAATGACAAGTTAATGTCATAATTTATTTGAAGAAATAGATGCATGAAAAACGTCCTGATAAACTGTGTGAGAATGGACCAGAAGACAAGAGATGAATCAGCATTTGCACTAGAGAAGAAGCTGCAGGTGTTTCTGCAGCCGCGGGAGGACGTCAGCTCCACAGTGTCTACGTGATGACGTCAGTCCGTAAATTATATACGTTATAAATGTTGCGTTCACGGACCGAGTTATGGGGCCGAGTTCAGATTGTGGAGGACTCTGCCGTTCAGACAGGTGAGTACAACAACCATATATATATAAATAAAACATAATGCAGCAAAGGAGAGACTGCGCAGTCTGTACACACCGCGAAGTGCGCCGACAAGTAGCTACGTTGCTAGGCGACGACGTGGCTGTTGACGTTCTCATCTAGAGAGTGTTGTTGTCATGGATATAAATTGAGTTAATATTGTTAACATGTCACTTTGTCTGCTTTGTTGATGTTTTATTCTACTGTTGATTCTAAAAATATGTTTCATGTTGTGTCCATAGCTCGTTTTTAATTATTGTTGATCATTTTTATTATTTTATTTCTCTGCACTTTTGTGATTAATTCTTGTGAAGTTACACTGAGGAAGGCTGTTGTATATTTATAATTGATAATCAGTGGTAGGGTGACCAGATCCCAACAAACCAAATGTGGGAGTATGTTTGTGTGGGACAATGTGGGACACGTTACCAAGACATGATTGTCCATCGCAAATTAATCACACATTTTGTATCTGTTCAACCTTAAAGGGAGATTTGTCAAGTATTTGATACTCTTATCAACATGGGAGTGGGCAAATATGCTGCTTTATGCAAATGTATGTATATATTTATTATTAAAAATCAATTAACAACACAAAACAAGGACAGTTAATGCCAAGAAACCCTCACAGGTACTGCATTTAGCATAACAAATATGCTTAAATCATAACATGGCAAACTCAAGGCCAACAGTCAACAACAGCTGTCAGTGTGTCAGTGTGCTGACTTGACTATGACTTGCCCCAGAACTGCATGTGATTATCATAAAGTGGGCATGTCTGTAAAGGGGAGACTCGTGGGTACCCAAAGAACCCATTTTAATTCACATATCTTGAGGTCAAGGGTAAGGGACCCCTTTGAAAATGGCCACGTCAGTTTTTCCTCGTCATGATTTAACGCAAGTTTGGAGTGTTATTTAACATTTTGCAATGAGCATGACATGGTTGGAACCAATGGATCCCTTAGGTTTTCCAGTTTCAAATGACATAAGTACTCTAGCTGTAAAACTGAGCCCGGTACAATTCGTTATTATCACGTTATCTTTGACAGTCCTAATTTAAAGTAACAATACTTTTACTTGAGTACATTATTCCAGTACTCTTTCCACCTCTGGCCCTTTAACCTTTTGGTCTTTTGACCAGTGTTACCTGACGTTGGGGTCAGCGGTGCTCCAGGGATGCCGTTGATGGTGGCCATGTGCTGCATCTGGGCAGCAGCAAAGGCTGCCATTGGACTGAGGTAGCCTCCCTGGCCTACAGACGCCATCAATGCCGCCTGCTGCTGCACCTGCACAGCGGAGGAGAGGGGATTATCGGGAGGGTTGAGAATAATGAAAAGAAAGAGGAGAATGACTTAGAGAGGTTACTGAGTTAAGAAAGAAGGAAGGAGGGAGTGGGGGATTAGAAAGAAAGTGAGGAAAACAGAGACTACTAGATAAAAGTGTTGAATCTCATGAAAATTGTTATTTTTTTCCAAACCAACATTAATAAGGAGCTCATCTTTTTTTTTTTTGCTATTTGAAATTCATGTGTGAGCTAGGCTTGAGCACTCCATTTAATATCCACGGTTCATTGAATAAATAACTGTAGATAACAAAGACGTGTTGCGGGGTGTCTTGCCTGAGCGTAGGCTCCGTAGGCTCCAAACTGCAGGGCCATCGGGTTGAAGATGCCCATCTGACCAGCCATCTGCTGCATGCGGCGGATGGTGCGCTCTTTATCCGTGTCGGCGAACTTCACCACCAGACTGGATGAGGCGCCCTGTGCACCAACCCATCCACCCACCCACACATACACACACAAACACGCCACGCAGTACATGTTAGCGAGTACTGATACACATGACATAAGCTTGTATCTTTCACACATCCTCTCCTGCCAAGGCGATGGCGTCAGAGCTTCTAGCCTGCACCCATTTGCCCTGAAATAGTTAGAACGGGTCGTATGCAAAGGACAAACTTCCTTTCTGGGATTAATAAAGTATAGCTTAACTCAACTTTAAGAAGGTAATTAAGCTCTATGTGACTCATCTCGCTACGTGACTCACCTCTCTCACATAAATCTCACACACACAGTTAGGATGTACTCACAGGCATTGTCTGGCTGCCGTGTAGTGCACTGATGGCTGCCTGAGCTTCAGCATGAGAGGAGTATTTTACAAATGCACAGCCTGAAGAGAGAGAGAGGGGGGGGAGACAAAAGGGAAAAGTTTGCTGAATAGTATATCATACAGTATCGATGCAAAACATTGCCAGTAACAAGACAACAAGTGAAATGTTCCTGTTTTTCTCCACCCAGGATAAGTTTCCTACAACATTACAGCAACAAACATTTAGTAAACAAAACCCTCTTAGCTGAGGAGGGCTGCATCAGTGTGCATCGGCGCTCAATAAGCGGGCTAAACATGCCACTCTGACACCATTAACAACTTTGGGATCGTCTGATGGGGCTTAAAATGCCGCAGCGTTTTGGTGTCGCTTACTATTGACAAGCCCCCGTTGATGAATTTGAATGATCAAGTTCCCAGTAATTATTGAGCTAAAGCCCACTTAGCCGAGTAAGCTGGCTGATGAGGCCTTGTTAATGGAGCTTCACGGAGGAATCAGAATGATCAAGCCCACTGTAATCATCAGGCTTAGTTATCATCGGGCCTCATTGATTGGCTGCTAAGCCCGCTGATGAACTTCAGGCAGTGAACTTGTGTAGACAACATTTGGAAAAGGACATTTTTCTGGCATGACATGAAGTCTGGTGGTTAATAAGGAGGATGACTTGGTTCTTCATCATTGCCATGTAGGTTGAGTCATGAGGTTAATGGGGTTCATCTGTAAAGAGTTTCTATCTCTCTTCCCTGTGTGGCAAAGCCTTCACATGGCATTTACTGTTGAAATGTACAGAATCTACAGCACTGGTTCCCAACCTGGGGGTTCTGACCCCCATTAGGGGTCGCCAAAGCTTCACGGGGGGTCGTGAGGCTTTCTTTAGTTTCAGGGGTGTAAGACAACTTTAAAATAAATAGATAAATAGATAAATGGATAAATAGATAAATAATTAAATAAATAGATAAATAGATAAATGGACAAATAGATAGATAAATTAATAAATAAATGTGTATATATATATATATATATATTTGGATTTATACATTATTGTTACATACTTATATATTAAAAATCCCAAAAATAAACAGGAAAACTCATCTCTGATGCTTCAATATTCACAGGAAATAATTTGCTCAAAATTCATCCAAATCGCTCGTTTTACACAAACTTCATGCAATTCTTGCATTCACTATTTGGGTTAATTGTACAGTTTATCAGTTGTTCTGTACTGTTATTGTTATGCATTGAATATAATATGAAATATCCATAAGCAGTCAGGGGTTGTCAGTTTACTCAATGATAGAAAAGGGATTCCTCAAGGAAAAAGGTTACGAATCACTGATCTACAGTTTTCTTATGTAACCGCTCCTCTGATGATTGTGAAATATTCCCGCTTTGGCATCGCTCAACGTGAAGCGTTTAAAAGGGAGAACTTTGCAAAGTCACCAACTTTGAAAGGCCAAATCATTTCTGTGCAGTAGCCTGTGAAAAAGAGTGTGCTGGCTCAAAGTCATAAACAGCTATAAACTCACCTTTGCTGTTTCCGTCGGGACCTCTGAGGATGGTGCATTCCTCGATACTGCCGAAGGACTCGAAAAGGCGCCGCACGTCATCTTCTGACTGTTGCTTGTTGAGCATACCCACAAAGAGCTTTCTGTCTTCTAAAAGGAAAAGGAATAGGTCACGATCAGAGGCTCAGAGATGCCTTTTGATATTCTACATAAAGGCACGCTATGTTGACTGAAATAGCAGCGTTTTTTTACTCAACCTTACTTGCATGCAAAAGACAACAGACTGTATATGTTATCCAAGGTAACATATGTTATCCACCCATTTGTTCGCACGTCTTTAGATCTCAATTGTTTGAATGAAGCGATTGGCTCGAAGCTATTTGCTTAACCACAAATTCTTGACGAGTATGCTTATTGTAAACAAAGGGTTCATGGTCATACGTAGGTGCTCAGCTCCATTTGGAAGACATCAGCAGTACAATAACAATAGAATAACAATTAAAATGTTCATAACAAGTCAGTGACAGATGCCCATAATTATATTACATAACAACATGAATTTGAAATTTGTTGACAGTATTGACAAATTTCAGTGGCGCTGATTAAGCAGTCCTCGCTGAAAAAACTGACTGGGTTGTCTTATTTCACAGTCGGTAGGCACTCCAGATACCCTAATGTATGTGCATTAGCACTGAAAAAGTGAGCTGCTGTATAGCAAAAGCTATATGTGCATTATCCACAAATTTAAAGTGGAAGATGAACTCATGATCAAGGCAAGAAAAGTTCTTTCTGTGCAGTCTCTGTGTCCTGTGGGAACATGGTTGGCGCTGTGCCCTCAGCAGCGTGAGTTCTGGTCACAGATGCTCATGGTGCAGCTTTTCAACGTTTTTCTAACACGATGCTCGCTCACATCTTATTCAGTAGTTTGCTCAACTTGTTCCTGCAGTAAATGTGTTGTCTACAACTACGTGCCTAATCTCTTTGTGACAGAAAATTAGAGCTGCCTCTTCTTAGTCGATTAGTCGTTTTGGTTTTAGTCAACTAAGATGTCTTTAGTCGATTAGTCGTTTTTTTATGCTTTTTTCATGCTGAATGACTTATTTCCAATAAACTTATGAGCACATCTCTGGTAAACACAAGATTTAAAGTGGTGCTTTTATTGGGATTCTTTGTGGAGGAACTCAGTTTTATAGATCTGTCGATTAGATCAATTAATCGATTAGTCAACAAAATCTTACGAGTGTTAGTCGACAGCGAATTTCTTTGATCGAGGACATCCCTACAGAAAATATTGTTACTTGCTACTATTTCACTTCCAGTCAGACTGAGCCACCAACCAGTCTGCCTTACAGTTGTAGAGTAGCTCAAAATGTATGATAAGAGGCTAATATGATACTCCATTCTTCATGAGAGGACAGTGAGTGAAGGTTGTGGTTATACAAATCTTCCATTCCTTTATGTGTAGCATCTTGCTCCATACCATCTGATTTTTTAAATCTTATTTTAAGGCCAACCGTGACGTTTTTCCAAAACCTAAATGAGTGGGTCTGTTGTCCCCTTTGTGCCAACAACATGTCGTAGTAGAATTGTAGTGATACTTTGACATATCTGAACACGAGGGAAGAATAAAATACTCTCTCTGATTAAGTTTAGATATTATATATGCTAAATGAATCCCTTATGGATCAATAAGTGAGACTAAGGGAACTGGTAAATTCGGTCTTCCATTTGTCTTCTATCATATTTTATGTTTACATAGTTGTGAAAATTCATTACGGGAAGAGAGACAACACCTTCACACAACATCTATGTAGCTCTTTGACCTGATGTGTTTGTCGGCGATGACATGATATCTAATGGAAACTAACAATGTCTTTTGTGACAATCCATTGGTCTGACTTATCAGGCTAATCGGCCAGTTTTAGTACACCGAGTACTCCCTGTGAGGAATCGTGCCTGTCACAGGTATTAGACAGACAGACACGTCGGTGTGCCTGTCCTCAGGTCAGAACATGATTAATATTTAATGCAAATCTAAGTTAAGTTCCACAGCGAGTCTGTCCGGGGGGCTCCTCTGTTTACATGTGACAACACATTTGGCTGTTATTATTATTAAATATGCATCACACACAGGATGCTGGTGCCTGCTGCACAATAATGAGGCAGCAAGTTCAACTGTGAAACACATTAGATAAAAATAAATATAATCTACCAGAAATAACAAGGAATATGCATAAAGTCAAAGGTTATGTTGAATCCAGCAGACAATTGAATAAATGTGGGGTTGCACGGGAGGGTAATATGCACACATTTCCCCCCAGCATGACCACTGGAAAGCACTGATAAATATATTTTCAGGTTTCTTTACTCCTCTATGACAGAATATCGTTGAGTTGTGGAAAAAACTAGACATTTGAGGACGTCATCTTGGGCTTTGGGAAAACATTGATCAACCTTTTTCACCATTTTCTGACATTTTATAAACCAAACAACTAATTAATTAATCGAGAAAATAATCAACAGATTAAATCGACATTGAAAATAATCGTTAGTTTGCAGCCCTACTCTGAAAATTCAATTTAACTGTGTAAAAAGAATATATAAATTCTTTGTTAGAGCCTGGCAACCTTAATTCTACGTTATTTACATGTATACAGGCCTATACATATGTGTAGGCGTATGTCGTCTTTAACAGAGCATGAATAAGCACAATATAAAAAAATCATCTACTCCGCCTGGTATCAAATTGAAGATGATATCTTGTTTCTTAAATGGCTGACACTTCTTATTAGATGTTCAAACTACCATTCAAACAATGGGGGAAAGAGGCAGAAACACTTTCAAAACAAAATGCCCACTTTCTGTACAGGGATACACCAGATAAAACATTAGGAAAATGACTTGTTCATGCTGTTATCAAGTCACACAGCACTAATTTAACACATTTCTTGGTCTATTTCTCATTTACGGACACATAGCATAGCAACCAGTCTTTTGCACATAGCAACTGCTGTCCTCTTCTTTCTTGAAGTTAAAATTGGCATTTCAGAACATTTGGTGAAAAAGTCTCTGTGGATGAAAAGCAACACCTCCCTAACCCAAATTTTTCAAATTTTTTCAACAAATAAAAACTTTTATGATGTAAAAAAGAAATCGCAGGATAATCAGATACACATTATATGTATGGGATTTAATAAAATATAGCCAGAGAGAGGTCCAGCGTCGGTCCATTATTCACCATGACGGCGTGATTGAGTCACTGAGTGAGCGTTTGAGGGGAAATCGTGAAGCAGACGGTGAAAGTGTGTTAGCGCACAACAGTAACAGATGTGTCTGTGGGCAACGCCGTCTGTTTTTAACGTTGCACAGAATCTGAGCTCTGTGGAAATGGATGTATATGTTGGGAAATTAATGAGCCTCAGTGCAATTGCCTCTGAATGCGCTCTGTAAATTAACGCTATGTGTAGGTGTGGTTATCTGTGTGTGTGTGTGCGTGCATGCTTAGGGGTCCGCTCCCCACTGCCTGTTCCTGACAGGGTGTCCTTGCAGAGTCAACAAGACTAATCTGTGCTCTGGCCTTGCACTGGGTGTGTGGGGGGCGGGGGGACTGTTTACAAGAGTGGAGCGCACATCAGGGGTGGAGGACACACACATATGCACACACAGATCTTGAAATGTTTGGCCCCCCCACCTTCTCACACTCACACACATTCATGGTACACACCTCATTACAGTTCCCCAAGGAAGGCACCAATAAACATTACATCTTTCTATTGGCATATGTCAATGACTCCCTGATGTCCCTCCACTACTGTAATATTTAGTAGGCAACAGGAGTATTACCAAGAATCATAAAGTATATTACTATCTAATTTCATTATGTATTTTTGCTGCACAACAGTAGTATTCCTTTTCATTATCAGTCACACATTCACAGTATTGTATTTTACTTGAGTATTACCATTTTCTGCTGCTTCATATTTCAACCACTCTATTTCAGAGGGGAATATTGCACTTTTTACTCCACTACATATATTATTAAACAGATATAGTTACTTTTCAGATTAATGCTTTATATTAAAACTAGGGTGGCAATCGATTAAAATATTTAATCGTGATTTATTGCATGATTGTCCATAGTTAATCACGATTAATTGCAACATTTTTTATCTGTTCAAAATGTACCTTAAAGGGAGATTTGTCAAGTATTTAATACTCAAATATGCTTGATTTATGCAAATTTACATATATATTTATTGTTGGAAATTAATCAACAACTCAAAACAATGACAAATGTTGTCCAGAAACCCTCACACGATGATAATGCGTCATTATTGCGTTAACTTTGACAGCCCTAATTAAAACACATATGATAAGCTTCTAGAATACAATGCATTGCTAAAGATTATGGCGGCCAACCTTTTTGACTTGTGACTCTGACCCGTATAAAAAGTATGTAGTTCAGCTCCTCGTGTTTCAGATTTGTTCCACCAAAGAGTGATTTTGTGTCTCAACGTCCCAGATGGTTTATTTTAAATTGGGGTGACTGGATACAGCAGTTCAGAAAGGCAGCCTTTGGTCAATCTGCTTTCTGGGGAAGTGGAAGCCTTAAGCTTTGGCTTAAGTCATCACGAAAGTATCACCACCAATGATTGCCTTGTATTTATTGTATTTATCATACTGATTTGATTTATTATCTCACACTGATGGACTTTTATGTATTGCGCTGTTTCCAGGTGGCTACCTCCGGGTCAGAGAAGTGAATCCAATGCTGAAGTGCCTTAAACTTGCATTCGTTCTAATATCCAGCAGGGGGCGACTCCTCTGGTTGCAACAAGAAATCTGATTGTATAGAAGTCTAGGAGAAAATGAGCCTACTTCTCTCTTGATTTATTACTTCAGTAAACATTGTAAACATGAGTTTATGATCTCAATCGCTTGTTTCAAGTCTTCTTCAATACAGCATGATGTTCATTTAGTAAATTATGGTCCCATTTAGAGTCAAATAGACCATAAAGCAGGGTATGCTTTAGGGCGTGGCTACCTTGTGATTGACAGGTCGCCTCCAACTCCAACTTTAACCCTTTCACAGTGAGTTTTCAGTTCATGAAAGTTAATTATAACTTTTTTGGACGCCTAAAAATGCCTTATTCAGCGTTCGGTTGTACCGTAGCTTCTGGTTGCAAGAAACCAAGATGGAGACGGCCAAAATGGCGAACTCAGGGTTTCAAAATGGCAGTCCACAAACCAATGGGAGACGTCACCGTGACTATGTCCACTTCTTATACAGTCTATAGCTGTTTTTTATTTAGTGTCTTTGTTGTTCTGTGGTTGTTTTTTTCTACCTGTTCAGGGACACCAGATGTAAATTAGCTGCGAGCTAACTCTGGTGCAATTACTTTTAATTGTATTCTGTCCCTGCAAAGATAAACAATAAAATAAAATAAATAAATAAAAATAACTGTTCAAGGCCCCAATTACCCATTATTATTTCACAAAGTTTATAGAAAAATCCCAAATAAAAATAATCTGTGTAGCAGAACTTTTGTTCTTTTGTTTTTTTCCCCTCTTTCCAGCCCCCATTAATCCTCTCACTACCCCCCAGATTTATGTTGTGGCCCGCAGGAGGAGGCCTGACCCTTGTGGTTGAGAACCACTGGACTAAACTACCTAACTTTATATGACATTTTTAAAAGTACTGTAGCCCCAACTCCACCAGCTAAAACAGCAAAATGTTACACTGATGCATCATTATTAAAAGTTTAAAAATGTAATACATAATAACACAGTGTCACAGGGGACATTTTTCTGCAGACTAAGTACTTTTATTTTTTGATACTTCTGTACTTTTACATCAGTGCAGGACTTTTACTTGTAATGGCATATTTCCACGGTGCTTTTGTACGATTAAAGCATCTAAGTCTAAGAAAAAAGAAATAGATGCAAGTGTGGAGCATAGAAGTGGGCTGAGGACATGCATACAGAGAAAGGTAGACCCAAATAACAGATAGAGGTATGGACGGCCTGTATTGCCCTCACTTTGCTTCCTCACGCTCGGTGCTTGCCTCTGCTCCCTCCTGCTCCATCAATCATACTCAGAGCACCACCAAACTAAATAGAAGAAGAGGATGTCACACAATCTCTCCTCCTTACCTCAACGTTTTTTTCCCCTATACAGGCTAACACCTTTCTCTCAGTCCTTATGTTTCTCTCTGCTTATCAACCTTGACCTCCTTGCATGCTCTATTTCCTCTTTTCCCTCCTCTCTCTCTTTCCCTCTGTCTTGCGACTGAAGAATCGGTCTGGTGCCAATTATACCAACAACTGCAAAGTTTGAAAGAGTCCAGCCAAAAACGGTCAAACTGCATCAATCTTCTCTTGTACAGTCCATTGATTGATGTCAGGAGCAGGTCACTACATGTCTAGACATAGAAAATGTGCTTTAAGCTGTCTTGGCTGTCAATACAGTAACGGCACACACAAAACACCAGACTAGACATTTCATTCACACGGATCTGTCAATTGAATCTGCGGTTCGTTTGGCCGATGCGAACTTGTGACAGAAGTCCGATGAGACTGCTGCAGACGGCGTTATTAAAGGTGTTTGACAAAAAGAAGTGACCTGCTTTCCCCTCGAGCGTTACGCATGTTGCTGTGCATGTGCGTTGCATGTACATGCATCAGTGCGTATGATGAAACTCCGAGAAAGGAGCCAGGAGGAGCGCTGTTTACATAATGTGTTCTGAATACTGGAGGGTCCGGCCAGGCCGCGCTGTCAGCCTGCGTCGAGGTACGGGGCTTCGTCTAATGGGACAGATAATGGTGAGGCTGATGCGCACAGGCAGCATGTGTGTAGGGCTAGAACAAAGGGAAGGAAGGTAGCAAGGGAAGGGGGGGAGAGGAAAGGAAGAGCGCACAGTACCTCCTCGACTCTCGCTGTCTGCTGGCTTCACCTGGATTGGTCTGTTCATCTGTGACAGAGAAAGAGAGGACAAAGAGACAAGCAGTAAGCGCCATGTAATAGCACATGCTTTTATCCCTCTCCCACCACCGCCGAAAAAAAAGTTTTTCAGAATCACTCAGCCAAATTGCGGGTAAAGTGTATTGAAAATCGCCAAAGCTGTAGCACTTATAGCCATTGGGGGAATAGCTGGTTGGGAATATGGGTTGGAAATATTATTTGATGTGAGATGAAAGGAGAGAGAAGGGTTGGAAAGGGGGATAAGCAAAGGGATGAAGGGAACGACGGAGAGAGGGATGGAGGGAGGATGGTTGAGAGGTAACTCTGGGTCAGCAGCAGAGCGGTGTCTCCTCTCTGTGGGTGCTATCGTGAAGTGGTCTGTGTGGACAGCTCGGACACAACATGGTGGTGGTGGAGGATGTGTACACACACACACGGCAAAATCAACAGAATAATAGTACGTACAAGTTAAGTCTCACTACAAAATGGTCCTGCTGCAAAATCCTCTTTTCGTCTCACACACAAGCTTGTATGTGTGCACACACACACACACACACACACACACACACACACACACACACACACACACACACACACACACACACTCTGTCCCCCAGTGAGACCTTTCCACAGTGTGTCCGCCGAGGCCCTCCTTTCATTTCACTCCTGCCTGTCAAACCTTCCCTCTCCGCCTCACCACCCTGCTAAACGCTCGCCGCCAATCAATTTTTAATAATGCCAATCGCCACGCTGCCAGGAGGAATGGAAGGAAGGAAGGAGGGGGGAGGGGAGGGGAGGAGGAGAGGAGGAAAGGAGAGGGGAGAGGAGAGAGGAGAGGAGGGTAGGGGAGAGGAGATTAGAGGAGAGGAGAGGAGAGGGAAGGGGAAAGGAGAATATAGGAGGAGAGAGGAGAGGAGGAAGGAGGAGAGGAAAGGAAAGGGGAGAGGAGATTATAGGAGGAGAGAGGAAAGGAGAGGGGAGGAGAAAGGAGGAGAGGAGAGGAAAGGAAAGGAGAAGAGAGGGGGGAAGAGAAAAGGAGAGGAGAGGAGAAAGGAGGAGAGGAAAGGAGAAAGCTGAGGATGAAAGGGGAGGAGGGAAAGGTCAAGGTTCTGTGTGATGCAGCATCAGTGTTTTGCTAAATGTCATTAAATCTTTTCTTCACAGTTTGCTGATACAGTCATCATCTTAATGAATCTCGGGGCTTTCAGATGATCCACCAAAGGCGAGAACCTTTGAGCGCGGGGGACACAATGTCACGACGCAAACGCAATTAACGCTCGGACCTTCACCCTTTTTTCCTGCGTGGCGCTTTTTCCGCCGCTAATATTAAATCACATCATTCTCCATAACACTTATTTAAAACGGAGTTACCCATTCCTTCCTCTCCCTCGTCTCCTCCCTCTCTTTGACAGCCAAGAGAACCCTACTAATGTTTTTAATGTGCTGTGATGCATTATTTATCAGACTGGCTGTTGATATGGAAAAAGGACGAGAGGGGATAAAGGAATTGGGGAATGGAGAGAAAAAAAGGGAGTTAAAAAATGAGTAAAAAAAAAGTGAAAGAAGGATGTGAATAAAAAACAGCGCTGGGTAGGAAAGAGGGAGTTTTTAGGAGGGGTGAAACTAAACAGAATGAGAAGAGAAACTAATGGAAAACAGTAAAAGTGGGGGTGTTTGAGAAGAGAGAAATGTGGTGATGAAAGAGGAGGAGGGGGGAGGAATGAGGAAAAGAGGACATAGGGGGAGATGAGGACATAGATCAGAGTATAGGACAAGGTCAGCCCAGTGCTCCTATGGGGCCTATAAGCCTGCATACATATGAGCTTTTTTACCGTGACCCATACAAATGGTCTGGCCTCAATCTGACCTAATTGTGTTCCACCTCCACTGGTTTTATATGCAAGCACTGGTCTATACGACGCCACTGACCCTCTGAGGTTACGCTTCATTTTCCTGGTCTTAATTTCACTCTGCACCGACATTTTAGGGACCGGCAAATATGTGAGTTTATGTTTATTCTTTTAAAAGAAGTAAGACCCTCTCCAGAGTTATTAATAATTTCTTTGGACTCTCCCTTTGACTAAAGGCCTTTAAACACCAGCAGCATTTTCTTTGTGCATTTAATTTGCACCTCAATATAATTTTTCAAACTATTATTTTTGTCATGAATACTTTTCACACAGAACATTTATATTTATAAGGATTACAAAACAACAACACGGAGGCTCTGTAGTCTGAATCAAGACGGCAAACTTTATTACTTTATTTTTTACTTTAATTCAGTCTTGACAAAGTGCAGAGCAGACCAGGTCCACTCCTTCTGTTCTCACTTTAAAAGCCATAGACATATAATATTCATAGGCTGAGTATATATCTGAACCGTGTATGGTCAGTCTGTGAATTTGTAGCTAAATCGCCATACCAATAGTCAGTGGTCATGTCTTTCATGTTAAATCCAGCGGTACATGTCCATCAGGTCCGGCAAGGACACTAGAGGACGCGTTGTTCCACTCAACTTGCCGTTCAAGCGGTGACGTACCTGATCGTTGAGTTTTCTGCTTGCCGTTTCAAACAGGAAACAACGTGGCGGCCTGTTCGTAAACTTTCTGTTATTCCGTCTAAACAATCCACCAAAATCTACTTCTGAAAACATTTTAAGCGAGAAATAGACTATGCCGCTGCTGAATCTCGTTTCATTTTAGAACTAGATCACCTAGTTTGTCGGCTTGGTCCAAGTTTCGTGAGCCGGACGCGCGGTGCTGGACGGGCTCATTTGCATAAAGGACTGTTCCCACCTTTTCATTTTGAAAGAGCAACGGCTAGTTTACTATTAAGATAATTTAAAAGTATTGGCGCTGTCCTCTGCAAATGACAAAACACACCTGTAATCCATGACAAACATGACAGTCATCACGTACATATTTTAATATAAAAAATCTTACAAGCAAGCCTGAAATAAAATTTTAATATGGAATAAGATAAAAGACCCTCCCATGTTCTCCTAAAATATTTAAATTACGATACCCTCCGCTTTTTCTGATCCTCTAATCGTTTTTTGTACTGTCCTTTATCATAACATTTATTTTAGTTCAAAACTTGAATCAAAGTTTTACTTCACTGTAATTCTTAATTTTGTTTTAGTATTCATTCCGAACACCTATAATCCTATAATCTAACTTCACCAGTTGAGACGCCGAGTGTCCCCTCACACATTTCTAGATACAGTTCAAAAATAACGTTAAGTGGTTAAACCATTATTTTCTTTTGTAACTGAAAGCTGAGTGGAGTTTCATGGGCTCTCTATCAGTGGTTTCCATTATCCGGCGCCAATAAACGGCCTCAAGGTCAGTTTTATCATCCCGCTCATAATGGGGTGAGTTAGCACCAGCCCACCGGACAACCGATCCCAGAACAGTTGTTAAAACCAGACGCTGACTAGCACGGATAGCTCCCCTAGGATGTGTGCGGTGGTGTTAGCCGAAGCCAGATGGCATCATTGAGCAACAGAAGCAACGCAATATATAGACAATACATGAAGCTCTCTTTAGTCTAATGCCACTATGAGAAAAATCTACATTTACACACGTAAAGACACGGAGATGCTGAAGTATATGAACACATGTACACACATGAACAGTAGGCTTAAATGACTTGACATGCACGCTTATACACACAAGCGTGGCTAATGCGCAAACATGCAAAATAGGCCTATGCATCCAAGCATGCATGGAAACATACAACAGGATACAAGTCAGCACCCACACACACACACACACACACACAATGCATATGTAAATGTATCCTTGTGAGTCCACATGTTCTGTAAATTGGCTCATCTCTCAGCATGCACACCTAATACCTTGCATGTAGCGTGCCTTTTTCTCTTCAGCCTTGTGAATGCGTCCGCCTATTCATCCACGCATACGCCTTTTAAAAACACTTACACACATACTCTCTCACACACGCACACACACGCAGGCGGGCTTAAGCTCCATTGTTGCTGAAAGTCCACCTCAGCAGCCTCGTGTTAGAGTGGCCTTGGTGTACCACATGATCGACAGCTCAAAAAGAACTGCGGCTACACAAATGCACGGGCGCACACACACACCCACACCCACACACACACACACACACACACACACACACACACATATTCTTTGCTCCACTCCTCTGTTGATTATGTAACTCAATGACAGCGCTCTGCCTCAGTGCTGCCATAGATTCCCTGCTAACTAGAAGCTGAGGGAATACATGGTCTGCATGCAGCCTATGCTGTACCAAACTGGTGAGTCATTCTTCTGTATCGGTCTAGTCCGGCCTGATAGCGAGGCCCACTAGATTAGCAGAAAACGGTGCGAGGCTGTAGTTTGCTTTATTGGATTCTACCTTGAAATGGGACAAAATTGAAGTCCTTGATCTGAGTTTTGCTGCTTACTGTATTGATTCCACTGCGTGCAAACCGCAGAAATTAAGTTACAAAAACACTGTTAGGATGACAACTCTATGGGATTTCTATCCACTGAATTTCTGTGTAGTACCTTGTTATGTCAGATGCGCTTCAAACACAGTTTATTACAAGTTGCTCAGGACAGTACCAGCATCCAAAACCCGCACACAAACTAATACATGCAGCCGCGGTAATTCACAACACTCACAGGGACACGAGCACGCAGTCACTCACACCCCCATCATCGCCTGTGAAAAAGAATATTGAAAGTGTGCTTTACGAAACTCGGGAGAGGAGGTAGGATTTTCTCATTTTCACCCTCGTCTAGCAGATGTGTTTTTGAGAGAGAGAGTGGAGCAGTGCAGGCCAGGTCATTTCATTATCACAGTGAGAAAGCACTCCATGAAACTCTCCCAGGGAAGCAAGGAAAGGCTGCCTTCATAATATTCCTCCTCTTCTACTATTGTGAAAACATTTGAATTAAAGCTAGGGTTGGTAGTGTTCTTCAAAAAGTATTTTTTTGTTATATTTGCTGAAATTCTCATTACGTGCCGACAGCAATCAATAAATCAAATGGTCTGACAAGAAAAAAACAAGAAAAGAAATCCTGTATCTATGGCTGTTGTAGCAAAGTAATAAGACTGTCCAATCATTTCATTCGGACCAAGTCTTCCATAAGCTGCTAGTTTGACAGCTACTAACAATAACATGTTCGTTGTTCACGTTCATAATGATAATTTTGGAGGAGTGGCTTTAGAGGGAGGCCTGAAAGAGCGGACGGTCAGTGTTGCTGACTTGGCGACTTTCTCGCTAGATTTAGGGCCCTTTCACAAGCCAATATTTAGTCTGTTTTTAATTGAACTCTGGTGCGGTTGGTTTGGGCAGTTGTGAACGCTGTAATCGTATTCTGGTGTGGACCAAAACAATTGGTCCAATACCACTTGTGAGAGGTGGTCTCGGACCGTTTCCAAGCGAACCAAAACGCAGGCTGCCCCTACGGGCATTTGTTGAGATGGACACAGGTAAACGACAGGTTAACGTGAGTGGGAGAGGACTGACCGACGTTTGCTTGACATCTGGGCCGAAGAGAACATACAGAATACTCTAAATAAAGTCCACAAAAATAGTGACGTTTGCAGTATAAAGTCATTTGAGATAAACTGAAGGAGAAGGGATTTGTGCGCACAGTAGGTCAGTGCAGAGTTTGACAGCAATATGTGAAAGTCTGCGATTCCCTGCATAGAAGTGGCAACTCTCAAGACAAAAAAGATAAATTTGCTTCTTCGTACACGCCGCTCAGCAAATTATTCTTTTATTTGGTCTGCTTTCATTTGAGCACTAACAAACAGAACAACACTAAATAGAAAACGAACCAAAAGTAATGATTTCACTCTGATTTGGACTAACCCAACGGACTATGGCTTGTGAAAGGGCCTTTGGGGACGTTTGGAGCTATTGCTGCGAGCTACTTTTATTGGAAAAGAGTTGGCTGGGTTTTACGGTTGGATAATTTTTTAAATCTAGCCTTAAGGTGTTTGGTTTTTTTTGTGCTTTCTGTTCATACATATATTTACTGGTTCCTAAGTGGCCTCTATATGAAAGCATGTATCTGAAAGGGAGAAGCTCCAGATGTTGAGATTCTCTGCAGTAGCAACATCCCGGGGTCTAAGTGTAACCAAATGCCGGTACTCATTCTGTCAAATAAATCACTGGCACGCGACCTGGACCTGCTTTCCAAAGTATCTCAGCATGCACAACACTCATCTTGGGATGGAAACATGCCAATGGAAACATTAGCTGAACAAATACGGCTATAATCCTGAGATGCTTTTGGGAAACCGGGCCCTTGTACGCAGGGAAAAAAACAAAAAAACTCAGTGGCGAGATTAGCTGAAAAACTAGAAACATTTAGCAGGCATGTAATAGATTTCACCAGTGGCCGCAAAGAGGACAACCTATTTTTAAAAGTATTGATTTTACATTAATTCACAGAAGCATTACACTCCCGTGGAATACTCCCTGCATTTCCATCAAAGCTCCTACAGTACATGTAAAATTTTCATTTTATTGACTTTTGCAACCTCTCGAGGCGCAGAAGTATTTTACAACATCTGTAGCAAAAAGGGCAGCTCACACCTTTCCACCGCCATTACCACACTGCACACTGCAGAGAGATGTGCCGTAATGTGACTAATGGAGCTGGAATCAGCTTGTGTGAGGAGGAAAGTTATTTTTCCCATGGCACAAGATGTGTTCATCAGGAGCAGAATTCAGGTCAGTCAGTCAAATGGCATTACCTCATCTCATACTCAGTGATGCTCTTTGCAAGTTCACAGGCTAATCTTGGTAACAATGTTTGCTCCAGTCACTCAGCAGACGGAGCTAGAGTTGTTGTTGTATGTGATATTATGGTTGGGAATTTCCTTCCTAAATGTACCCAATGCTAACGACATGCAAGCTCATGTCCTATTCAGTGGTGCTGAATAGGACATGAGGTGCAGTTAAAAATATATTTCTGCAACCAGTGGAGGAAGAAGTATGCAGATCTTTTACTTCAGTAAAAGTAGCGATACCCGAGTGCAGAAATACTTATGCATTCAGATTTTACTTAAGTAAAAGTACAAAAGTATTAGCATCAAAATGTCATTAAAGTACTAAAAGTTTATATATTATTAATATATGAACTATATATTTTTTTTAAAACAATGTCTACAACATTTTCTTAAAGGACCAGTGTGTTATCATTAGGGGGATCTCTTGGCAGAAATGGAATATAATATTAATAAGTATGTTTTCTTTAGTGTACAATCACCTCAAATATGAATCGTTGTGTTTTTGTTAGCTTAGAATGAGCCATTTATATCTACATAGGTAGCAGATCCTCTTCACGGAGCCGGTCGCCATGTTTCTACAGTAGCCCAGAATGGACAAACCAAACACTGGCTCTAGATACGACCATTCGCGTTTTCATGTTTTCGCGTCGGCCACCGTAGTTCTCCTACACGCTTGGCACACGGGAGGAGTTTCAGTTGGTTGCAATCTCCAACCTCACCGCTAGATGCCGTCAAATCCTACACGCTGCATCTTTAATTGTTAGTGTCTTGTTGTTAATTCTGCATGAAACTAATACTTCAAGTTTGTAATTTCAAGAATCAGTCTGATCTTATCTTCAAACTGGTGTTATCATTCACTGCTCATTTCCTGCCTCTCTAACAGTGACCTCTCCATGTTGTTGACTTTTTGATCATTTACTGGACATTTTTCAAAAAGCAGCACCTGTTTCATTTGCAAACAAACAGGAACTGCTGCTGCCCCTAAAATACCCAGAATGCAGTGAGATGTCCCAAGATATTGTGGCCGAAATTCCACACTAACATGCTATTTAGTACGCCAAAACAGCATGTGAGATTTTTTAGTATGTCTGAAACCTTGGTATGAAAACAATAGTAAGTGAAAACTTACAGCAAACTATTTCCGGTGAAATATTACAGTATGCAAACGCTGGACACTACGGTGGCATAAATATCCCACAATGTAATGCGGTAGTGACGACAACGTTCATAACAGACGTTGAAGGACAGCTCCGTAATGTCAATAACGCTTCCATTTAAGTGTAGGTATAAGATTTTACTTTGCTAGTCCGTAATATGTTTTTTAAATTAGTTTAGACTTTGTGATTTTCACAAATCATCGTCTGGTCGCATGAGGTTGGCACAGGTTACCATGGTTACACATCTCCAACCGAGGTTCTCAGGAAATGGCAACGTAAATTATTGCTCAGTACCGTCCAAAAAGATACATACTACGTTTATTCACAAAAAAATATGTTGAACAATAGTACACCTATTGGGTATGTAGTGCATAGTATGTGTTTTCGGACTCAGCCAAGAACTTTGGGGTCAGTCTATAGCCGTGTTGAAAAAGGGCTTGAAAGTTGACGACTGGTTAAATCCGACTTCAACTCCCATCAGGTTAAATCCCCACTAATGTCTACACATCTCAGGGAGTATTTTGCCTCTTTGCCCCCCTGTAGTTCTTCATCCTGACATATAAACACCAAACCTCTCTTTTGATGTTCAAGTGAAACATACTGCGGAGAGCTCAACGTCTGTGTGCGAGGGTAAAGAGGACTATAAAGCAAAACATCCCAATCTCTTTCCTTTTGTTGCATTCTCTTCTGCTTTATCCCCTCTCATCTTTACAGACAAACAGAGATGGGCAATCTGTATCACGTCAGATCAAGGAGTATTTTCTGACAACGGGACGGCTTGGCCCAGTTGTTTGGGCTGGGATTGAGCGGCACGCTGCAGTCAGAGCCGAGCGGACGGGAGCGAAATAAATATAAGGGGAAAAAAAGCATCCAGATGAATTATGAATTGGCACAGTCTGTGCTTTCTCTGGCTGTTACACCGTAGCACCGAGGTGGCTAGTAGAACAACAACGTGGCTGCAGTGTGTGCATTATGGCAAATGAGACATTGGCCCCTCATTTATCAATATTTCCTTATGTTTAAAATGTTGCAAGATGATGAAGCGCTGCACCAAAACTGTCTCTGAATAATAACAGGCGTGCAAAATATTTGTAAGGACTTGTTACACTCGAATTTACTGCTGAAATGGGTTTGATGGTGGAAGTTTAAAGACACTTCTTGATCTATTTGAACGGCAGAAGTTGCATGTTAAATGACCTCAAACGCCTCAAGTATCATCCTAAAGCAATCCTTAACCCTGAAATCCCTGTTAGAGAAACTGTGTGAATGAAAAATGCAGTCGCCATCTTTCTCGGGCCTGTTTCTATATGCTGCTGCTCGCTTTGTGGTGCTGCTGTCCCAGCAGTGTCTACCGAGATCACTACGTCTCCGCAAAGGCAGATGAAAGGGAAACACGGCGAGATCACAAAAGGAGGCAAACCTCCCTGTCCGACCCTCTGATCATCGCGGATTCCTTCATCAACATGGCTTTTACACGGAGCATGAAAACAGAGGAGGATAGACAGGCACACACGCACACGTACGCACGCACACAAGTCTGATTCATCAGAAAGCGAGGAAGATCTTGACCTTGGGAGCAGTATGTGTGACAAAATAATCTCAATTTATTCTCCTTTGCTTCCTGATTGCAATTCTTTGGCACGCTAACCAGCTCTGAAAACACTCTCTCCAACTTTCTGATTGTCAGAATAACTAGTTACAAAACGCACATTTTAAAAGCTGCAAGTTATCACGCACCCCCACTCCTCCTCCTCCTCCACTCCTTTTTTCTCTTCTGCCTGCAGAACAGCAATGCTTTTTCTCACATCCATTGTTTGATCCATTTCACACCAGCCCACCTCTTTTTTATCTCCTCCTGTTTTCTCCTTCTTTCCACTGGCAAGCAGCCTGAACGCTGGCAGTAGTGGGACGGCTTTCGAGCAGTTTTGAATGAGAGGTTAAAATGCAAATGTAGTTTCTGTTTTCCTTTCTATTCTTGTTCCGCATCTTATTATTTTTTCCCCTCGCTCCTCTTCCACCTCTTCTTCTGTACGAATTTGTTGACGAATAGAGTAAATGAGTGCGAAAACTATTTTTCCCACAGTGAGTTAATGCATAAAACTGTGTCCCCCCCCTCCTCCGTTTCCCCTCTCAGCGCTCTACCTGGATAAGAATCGATGTGGAATGAGAGCAGACAGGATTTACGCTTCCTGCGAACACTTTAATAGGAATCGACGGTTGAGAATTCTGTTGTCGCACCGTAACCGGATAGAAAAAAAGCACTTCATCTGCACCCCCAAATGATTTTACCCTGTCAAAACCTGTTATAGCTTTGCACCTGCCTTTGACATGCACTTGGTATATATATACCCTCACACATTTGTGTGCAAATCAGGCGCACACACATGTTTTTTTTCTCACATATGATACATAAAACATGTCAAATGTTCCATTTTTGCGACACAAGACATCACATCTTGCACAATCTTTTGTGAGCCTTGATCGATTATCGCCCCACAGCTTGATCCATCACAACAAGAAGCATTGCTAATAGAGGACACTCGCCGGCGTGAGAAACAAACACACATACACACACAAACACACAAACAACACAACCCCTTGCGATAGTTACATAATTAGACGTACAGCACCTTGGCAATCAACAACTCTGGTGTTGCCATGGGGACTATGGCTTTGACTATAAAAAGAAAGGATCTATATGTGGAGGCGGTTGAGGGCGGAGGTGCGGAGCGAGGCAGCGAGAGAAAGAAAGGAGGAGAAGACACGGAGAATGAGAAAGTGTGAGAAAATTGGTGCGAGAGAGAAGCGAAGGTGTCGCTGAGGGGCCGAGCGAGCAGCTCTCTCGGTTTATTGTGCGAGCGCGCGTCTGTGTGCATAGTGCACCTGCATGCGTGTGATTAGAAGTGTTCAAAGCTTCGCTGTGTGTATGTGTATATATATGTACGGGTGCTCCTGTGTAGCTTGCAGAAGGAGGGAAAAAAAATGACAAGGACAAAATGTGATAGAGTTGGTTAGTAAGTGAGAGGAAGAGAAAGAAAAAAAGAAAAAGCTAACTAGAGAAAGTGTAGAGGACAATTTTCAGCCTCTCTCTCCCTCCCCCCTTTCTAAGCTTACTGCATCGCCCGGGCTTTGCAGCATATAGTGAAGATTAGGCCAGACGAGAAAGCCATAAATTCTACTTTTCTCTTTCCAGAGGTGAACATAAATCATGGCTGGTACTGGCGTGCCATCACTGGGTTTTTGCTTTTCACTTATCTAATGAATAAAAAAAAAAAAGAGGAGAAAAAAAACAAGTTCAAAAGCTGTCATATTCTGAACCGGGCAGACTGCTTTCACTTTCCATCCCCGCACAACTTTTGTCCTCTTCTCCAGCCATCACTGAGGTACAGAGACGATGAGTGGGCTTCCCATAATTGGGAGTATTCATGAGCTGCATATCGCTGGACTGTGTGTGAATGTGTGAGTATGAGAAGAAGAGAGTGAGAGCTGACTTGAAAGGCCTGTGCATATGAAAGATACCTTACAGCATATGCAAATGCAAATATAGACACAAATAGCAGCACGGGCAAACACACCATGAATGCGCTGAGCGAGGAAATGCAGCCACTCTTATGTTCAAATACGCACGGATATGCGCACGGACGCCCACACGCTTTCTCACACACGCACGCCGCACCCACACACATAAACACACTCTGTCTCATAAGGTGAAGGGGTGAGGAGATGGTGTTGTAATGAGCTGTCACTCACAATGTATTGGAAAAAGGCAGGGAGAGAGACGGTGATGAAACACTAAAATAAAATGTATATAGAAAGGAAAGAAGATACAGAGCTGCAGAATGAAAATATGTCCACACTTAGGCGGACAGATTTGAAAATGTATTTTTTTCTCTACACACTAAAACCCCCAAAACAAAACTGTTCAATAATGTTCTCCAGAGAGGATCCATTTCAAAATGTCTGGCTGCAGGTTTTAATGTGGGCGAGGAAAGTTAAGAAAGAGGAAAGTTAAGAAAACACCTGTTTGTCCCATGTAACTATTTTGTCACCAAGCAATCATAAAATCGTGATTTTTATGTTTAATTCTGTAGAATTAAAAGTAGAATTTGTGAGCCGTGATCAAATCACGATTTTATGCTCATTCAGCTGTCTGACAACAGAAACAGTAAAATGTTTAAATGATGTATGCAAATTAAATCGTGTGTTTGGCCGTGTTAAAATAAAGTAGAGGTGATCGTGGAAAGCAGGAAGAGGCAGAACAGAGATTTAAAGGAACAGTTCCACATTTTTTGCGGACTTCTCGTACTTTGGTTTTTGTACGGATTAAAAAACGAGATACAACACGTATTGTTGTAAAAATTATACTGAATATTTGAAACGGTTTCAATACTCATTTTCTGCAGCACCGATACACGGGTACCAGCTGCGCTTTCTGCTCTCTCTTTTCTCCGATAAAATCTATTATTTATGCCCTCGGTGTGTACATTTTTCCCCGTGGTATCGAAAATGGTATTGGGTAACGATATTTTTCTAGTATTGTATCGAAGTTAGAAATTCCTGTATTGTGACAACACTAATAACGTGTTAGTTATGGAGCTTTAATGTTGCTGACAGGTGGATTTCATCACCTAGCTTTCAGTATCAGGCTAACTTTTCCCCCTGTTTCCAGTCTTTACGCTGAGCTAAGCTAATCATCTGCTGCCGGTATAGCCGTATATTTACCGGACAGATATGAGAGTGGCATCGATCTTCTCATCGAACTCTCAGCAAGAGAGAAAATAAGAGTATTTCACAAAAATGTTGCACTATTGCATTAACCAGCTGTGACCAATCCTTACCAGATGTTGGCTGTGCTGGACAGTTTTGTAGAATGCCGACAGAAATAAGAGAAGGAGGAGGAAAAGGTTTTTTAGGTGATTCAGTGTGGGTGTAGATCTTTACTACTTGAAAATGTTAGTGTGGATACGTGTTGTTTTAAAAAAAATATTCTGCTGGCTTACTTCACATTCAAACTGAAAATAGCAATAAGGGGTTAGGTTGGAGTGGACGTGCTGCTTCAGGAACTGGTGAGACAACTAAATACAATCCAGGAAAGCCGGTTTGAGGCTCAGGATTTTTTTATATTATGAGGAAGCTCCTCTTTTTGGCCTTTTGCCTTTATTAGATAGTGACAGTGGTAGTGTCATTGTGCATTGTGCCAATTATTTTATTTGTGATAATTATTTTATTAGTAATAGTTATGAAAGGGGGAGAGAGAGGGGATGACATGCATGCTGGGCTGCTGTGGTAAGGACTCGGTACACGGGGCAACCTCTCTACCAAGTGAGCTACCGGGGTGCCATGAGAAAGCTCTTTACATGCTCTATGGGCCCAATGGATGCGGAAGATCGCCGGAAGATCCGGGTAATTTTCCAGTTGGAAGTCGAGCCATTTTGGCATCAGGCGACACTGAGCAACTTTCATAGGAATGAACGGAGAACACTGTATCCAGTTCTCTTTATACATCCCTGGCCGACACAGTGTCATGCCAATGATGTTGCATTGCATTGTGGTAAAAGTTGAGCCAAGTTGAACTTTTTCTCCTGACGACCCTGCGTTTTTTTTTCTTTTTTTGCTGGAGCCCTTTGCACTGGCAGCGCTGCAGGTACCTCAAAACAACGGTCTCATTGAAGTGAACTATAGGACTGCTTTTTTTCATGCAGCGTTCATGGCGGTCTGACCGTGGCCTTACAGTAGCCGTGGATGTAGTCTCGGTGGAGAGAAAGAAACAAGAGCGGTGTAAAGGAAGAGTAAGAGCAAACAGAAACAAAGAGTGAGGGAGAGCAAAGTAGCACGAACGTGCCACGCATGTCTGTACTGTCCAGCTAAAACCCTGCAAGGGCTTTTTATGCAATACATAACCTCTATACTCCTCTGCTCTCTCCAAACTCTGCACTGAAATGACAGGAGGGTAGACGATCCAGACAGATAGATGAGAGATCAGCACACACACACACACACACACACACACACACACACACACACACACACACACACACATACATACACACTCGTTCACTTGCCTGCATATTTCCATCAAATAATCACTAATTCCACACTCCCTGGCTGATTAAATATGGAAAAGGCAGGAAGAGAGAAAGAGATGAGTGTCGGGAACAGAGGAACAGAGCAGATCGAGGGAGAAGAGAGGAGTGAGAGTGGAGGAGGAGGAGAAGTAAGGAGGAAGTGATACAGTCAGATCTGCCTGTTAGGATCCGCCAAAGAAACAACAGGGAGTTTTTCAGTAAGACAGCTCTATTGGCTCCCAGCTAGGGCCCAGGTGGGCGATGTGAATGTTCTCTCACTCCCACACACTTAAGAGTCGAAAATATGCACATGCACGTGATGCAGTGTACACATACGCACATGCGAGCGCTGATGTTTGCATGTATCGTACCAGCCTGCCTACGCTCACACACACAGAAAGAATGCGAACAAAACAATGTCAACAAGAAAACACGCTCAGGGCAGAAAGGAAGAATCTTTCGTCTTTGTCAAGCGTTCAAGGACGCCGAGGCCAAAATGTCAATCTATTTCTCATCTTTGTATTTTATTACTCTCATTCATTCCCGAGATTCACACTGATGGCTTTAGCTATTCAGTGTCCTGTAATAATGCCAAAGGCTTGCTCGCTCTGCATTTCCACAGACAAGTGAAAGCCAAGAGAAGACTAAAAAGAGGAAGAAAGCTTGAACTGGTGACCATGAAAGTTAATGTGTCGCGCTGAAAAAGAAATTGTTACAATGTGAAATGTTCATCCTCTATATTTTCTTTTGCCGTCTTCCTTTCTTCATTCACATCGGTTTCATTTTGTCAGCCCACTCTGTTTTCTTTTCCTCCTGCAAAACTGAGGGTTTAGCTAAGGATAAGAAGAAGAAGAGAGTTGAGAAACTTCAGTGTGTGAGAGAGTTTTTTTTTTAAGTAGCAGCAACGGAGCAGCACCAGGTTCGTTCCTGGGGGAAGTGAGAAAGGGGAGGAGAGGGGAATACAATTTCATTATTAATGGAGGAAAAGTTCCTTCAAATTGAACCTATAAAGTATCTCTGCTGCCTTTCCTTTCGAACAGAGGGAGACTGGGACAGGAGGAGAACGGGAGAAGATCTGAATGGAGAAGTGGGGGAAAAAATGGAAGGATTTTACATTTTTGCTAGTGTTTATATTCTTACTTATTATGCAGTCAAACCGAAGCGGTCAAACTGGTGGTCGTTGAAGGCATCATGAGTACAAGTGGCAAGGAAGCTTTAAAGCCAGACTAACTTTTAAAAGGAGGAATAACACATTACATTAGCCGCCATTAGCCACTGAGACCAAGCAAGGCTGTAGGAGCAAAACTTCCAAGTTTACCGAAATGAGCACGGCATATTTCATTGCTTTAGGAAGATTATGTTATTTTGTCTCTCAAAATGACATCGTCTCACTTTAAAATCTCCGTACGCCACAAGGTTCCTCATCACTGAGTTACTTTAACTATCCCCCCACTGCATGGCAGAGCTCTTTGTTTTTGAGCAGAGGAGCTTCTGCTCACATGCCATGCTCCCTTGGTATTAATTTAAGTATATGCTTTGATGTACTTTGCAGGAATGGTGCCAAAACACAGCAGTTTTTCATATTTATCTCATCTTGTGAAACAGACCCCCTTTACATCTGGCACTAAATGACTCAAATGAACTTGGATTTTGTCCAGACTGAGCTTAACCACATAAAAGTGCACGTGTAAATGCACCCAAGATACACTGGAGTAGGCCATCCAACCACCTCGGGGGATCTATTTTACCATAATGATGCAACAGTGTAAGTCTAATATTGCTTTAAAATTAAATACAACTACATACTGCTGTATACAGAATAGGCAGTGAGATGTTTTTACCAGCCGCGACAGCGATGCTGGTCTTGCTTTCACCTTGTGAGTCCGTTCGTGAGTGTTTATATGTCAGATTTTGTCACTGCGATAGCATCGCAACCGTGTAACGCCAAATTCACACCAGGCAGCGGCGAAGTGCGGCTCGCTGCAATAATTACATTTTACTGCAGCTGTGAGGTGTGTTCATGTGTTTCAGGTGGGATGAAATTCTTTGTAGCACTGGTCAACACGTCTCAGGTGTCACAGGATCTGTTTACTGATTGGCTGTGGGTACTCTCTGGCTGCTCTTAGCTCATTAGTTTGGCCGCACGCTTGCTGAGCCCGGGAGATATGTAGTTGAGATCAAAATGAAGGTTGAGTTTGAACAAGGATGTAGTCCAAGCGGCCATTGCTTACCCCCCACACACACACTTTACGCGCCACGCCCGATTTGGTGTCACAAAGCTTTACAGATGTGTAGTTGAGATCAAAATGAAGGCTGAATTCGAAAGATGGGGTGTGGTCTGCGCAAGGGCGCTGGAAGCATGGGGGTAGGAAGTGGGGATTGGGACATTGGTCCCCCACTTCACGCCCCTGGTTCGATTTGGCGTCGCAGCTGGTGTGATGCCATCACAAGATGGTCTCTAGTGATTTTTTTGTATTTGTGCTTCCCTTTGTTTAAAGGTACAGCGTGTAACATCTGGAGGCATCCAGATAGTAGTGAACTACGGTGGCCGATGGGAAATTTTGATTAGCCCTATCTAGAGCCAGTTGATGTAAGAGTAGCGTAGGTCATTTGGATAATAGCAGAGCCAGAGTGTAGAGTGTGTGTGTACGTCAGAAGTGGGCGGTGAAGCAAGAGAGAGAGAGCGGCAGCGAATATATGTGAGCGATTGGAGTAGCAGACAGTTAGTTTAGCTTTGAGAATATCAGTGAATGAACAGTGTAAGTTGCAGTTTGTGCAGAAATAAATGCTGCAGCTCCTCAAGACCAACAGAGGTTTCCTGTGTCTTGTTTGAGTGACGGCGGGGGTTAAATTGAGCGTTATAGACTCCAGCCCAAACAGGTAAAGTTAACACAGTGTTTGGTTTATCCGTTCTGGGCCACTGTAGAAACATGCCGGCCAACTCCGTGATGAGGACCCGCTCCCTACGTAGATATAAACGTCTCATTCTAAGGTAACGAAAACACAATTTTCAGGTGATTATACACTAAAAAAATTCAATTTCTGCCAATGGATCCCACTAAATGTTACACACTGTTCCTTTAAAACAATCTAAACTGTCAGCAGGTCACACCACTGATATGATCAGTAATTGCTTGATATATTAGACAATTCTAATTAGACATTAGAAAAAGCACACGCATAATTACAACTTTATTTGAATAGTTTTGTGCTTTTGAGAAAGAAAGTTGTCATGCTGGAAATGTACAGTGTGACTGTGTTTTCTGAGGGAGAGGGCAGACTGATTCAGCGCGGATCACTGCGATGCATTTTAATGAAATGCAGAATAATATCTCTATATCAAGGAGACACACAGTCGAACCCATCGGGTGCTTTGGTCGTGAGCGCTGAAATCAAGAGTTACATCTCCGGCATGTTAGGGGACCACTTCCAATTGTCAGACCTCCACCTTTAACATCCAACCACTCTGGAAACTTCCCTCGGGATATCCCATATGTCACGGGTAATGTTTTACGTTGTATGAGCTAAAGTTAAAGTGCTTATGCAACTCTGCGGTGGAGCGGCCTTTATTTTCATTACCTGTCAGGATAGGTATTATGTCATTCTTATGACAGCGCTGGCCAATATGTCAGCCTCTTTAGGCTGAGTGCATCCATCTGTGTTACTATATATCTGACTGTAATATCTTGCTGGCTGTTGGCCAATTGATTCTTGGTCTGCCAGGGTTGCTACTGTATCTCTCCAGCTCTCTCCTCTCCCCTCGCCGCCCCCATGGACCTAAAAATATCGGACATAGTGATAGGAAAGCAGAAGCAGCCAACATTTTACATCCTTTAAAATCCATGAAGAGAACTGACCATTTGTACACCTACAAGAATTTCTCTGACGACCAGAATCCAAATCTATAACTAAATGCGCACGTTTGTACTTGCAGTGGTTGCAAAGACATTTAGCAGGAAGAAATCTATAGATATCCAAGTGAATGCTCGTGTGGAGGGGAGTGCATGGGAATGCTGAGGCAGAATGACTGATTTCAGGCGATAGTTTCTCCCCTGCAGAGCTAAGAGGACCCACTGGCCCTTGGGAGCAGCCTGTCACAACTAGAGAAACTCCTGCTGGGGCCACTCTGTTGAGGTTTTCAGCCGGCTCCCAGGGGGTCCCCACCACCACTTACCCGTTGAAACAAAAATCAATGGCTTAATGATCCAAAACAGGAAATAGAATGAGAAAAAAGAAAGTCCCTAAAACAACAAAATGTCTTTTGGCAAGGGACATTCTGTCCTGGGCCTTCATTTGTTTGTTTGTGTGTGTGTGTGTGTTGAGAAAAGAAATTCGCCGGGATTGTAAGTGAATGTGTGTGTGTGCGTACGTGCACGCGCAGCTTTGAGAGAGTGAGCTTACCCCAGCTTAGTGGCGCAAAACATATTGATTTATTGATTGCCTGTTTCACCCCCTCACCATCTTTCTCTCTCTCTCTCTCTCTGCCTGTTATAGAGGCTCCGGGGACTCGAGACTGCAGCGGGGACTGAAAAAAAGGGACGTGAGGTTGGGCAAGATGGAAGAGGAGAGAGAGTCAGAGAGGGAGAGAAAGAGACAGAAAGCGAGGGAGGGGTGCCCCATCTGAGAGTTGATCCGGCAGCCTTTTAACCAAGGCCCCTACATCATTCAGATTTATGAACTAAGGTCACGACCAAATCAAAACCTTGACCTATCTGCGAGGATGCCGATTTATAAGCACCTTGTAGTAGGGAGCGGTGGGGACTTGGCAGGAGCTAGTATTCTTCTCCTTGGCCCTGGCTTCCCAGTGGAGAGAGCTGGATCAGGGCTAGAGGAGAGGCCGGCTGTAATTTGTGATTAGCAGACAGCTTGTACTTTATGATATACTACCCCCGGCTGGTGCAACTCCCAGTTCAAAAGAGTGTCACTGTCCCACGACATATACAGTAAGGCTTGCTGTCTCACTAGAGCAGAGCCGGCTGGAGGAGGTCAAGTTCCAACCTTGCATTGTAGTCGCTTTTCAAGATCTGCTAAGTCACATTGGCTAGAGCAGTTAGCATGCTAGCAGCTGAGTAGCTTTGCAACCACAACGAAGTGTCACTGCCACATAATGACACTTAATGGGAGCTTATCTGCAAATGCTTAAGATGGGGAAAATGGCATCAAGCGCGCTGTGCCGCTTACAGAAACATGTGTCACCATCGATTTGTGCGCCCTCCAGTCGCTTATGGCTCACGGGAGATGCTTATGACAAGCATCCCCCATGTTGTCCCTTCCTAAACCTAGTCTCTCCATAAATTATGGACACGATGAAATACGAGTCCCCATTCGACAGCCCTTCATTTCCCGCTCCCAGGGAGACCCAGCACAAAGAGACAATTGCTGCTTTTTTTTTTCTTTCGTTGTTGTCCCTCTCAGAACAAGAACAAGGGATGCAAAGAAATGAAACCAAAGTGAATCGCCTCAAATACGTTAAGAATTATAACAAAGAAGAGATCCGCCAGGAAAGAAAGTGCAAAGTCACAGAGAGAAAGGGAAGACGACAGCAGGTCTTTCCATTTCCCCCCCTCACCAGTTGCCTCCTGGTTGTCATGACGACTTCTTATCCCAGGGCTGGTGCTGGTCTGCTCCCCCTGGAGGCAGCTGGGAAATCAGGTAGGGGAGGGCCGCAGGGACCGAGGCCGTTCTATTCTTAAATACACAGCATCAGGCAAATGCAATTACAAACCCGAGGAGGGCCAGAGTCTAATCTAATAAAGTGGAGGTGGTCCACGTGGTGAAAGCCTGCCACTCGCCTGAGATGGCACGCCCAGGCACAAAGCGCCGCAGCCCCCCTGTGGCGCTCACTGACCCCCCGCCATGTGAAGTGCTGGAAGAGACTAGATGTATGACTGTTATAGAGCGCACAGCGAGAACAGTCATTTTATCTTTAGTTCAAACCCACTGACTGGAGCAGATCCTCCGAGATCTGTTGATTGACTGGGACTAAACTTTACATAACAGTCTATACTGTGTATATAAGTTCTGTCTCCTCAATGTGATCTTTTAAACAGGACTTATAGTGCTTATTTTCAGGTTCATACTTATATTTTGGGTTTCTACTAGAACATTAATGTAAAAAAAAAGCTTTACGTTACTACTGAAACGCTCTGTTTGAGCTCCTAACCACCTTCCCCCCTCCTCCCGAAAGGTTGTCTCTAGAAGGGAACCTGTGAGTTGGGGAAACTCTCACGAGATGGTTAAGGTTAGGCATTGATCTTGAATAGTTAAGGTTAGACATTGATCTTGAATAGTTAAGGTTAGACATTGATCTTGAATAGTTAAGGTTAGGCATTGATCTTGAAAAGTTAAGGTTAGGCATTGACCTTGAATAGTTAAGGTTTGGATAGATCGGGCAGCAAGTCTCGTGAGAATTTTTGCAAGTTTTTGCAGATCTCAGATCAGATTTCACAATTTGCGGGTTACCTTCTAGACATGACCCTCCCGAAAAGCCCAGTCTGCTCTGATTGGTCAGCTGGCCTACTCTGTTGTGATTAGTCAAACGAACCAAACTCTACGGACTCAGCTCCAGCTCCGCTCTAACTAGCTTTGTTTGAAGGCGTGCAAAACTAGCCACCAGGAAGGTATTGTGCAAATATTTTACTTGGTGACATCACCATGTTACGGAAGAAAAGGCGGGACTTGAATAAAGGCATTTCAGGCAAGTTCAGGAGCAGTGTTTTCTGTGGGGGAGACACTTGGCGTGGACTTTGGGCTTTGTAACTTTGCAGACCTTTTACATGCATAGAAAACTATATAACACACCAAAGGAAAGGGAAAAAGCACAAAAGCATAATAGGTCCTCTTTAATTGTAGAAAATGTATTTCTGTCACTTTTTGTGCATGGGAAACCCTTTGAATTTGAAGACCTTGTATTTAAATCACAATATTTTGTAAGGTTTTTGGCAAAATTTGAGGCTCCAGAACACCTAAATAATACTGACTGTATGTATATACACTATTTTTATTTTATTTTTGTTGTTTTGTCAGGTCATTCCGGTTTCATGCACTTTGAAACACATTTCCTGTGTATCGCGTTTGCCTGAGATGGTGAGACAAAACAAAATCTGTCTACTCAGAGGGGTTAAAGAGTCCAATTGAGTCTTGGACGTCAGCTCATCAACCCCGGCCAACTCACTCAGATTACAGTACAAATGAGAGGATCTGATGATGTCGACTGCGGCCAAATTCCTCTAATTAAAATCACAATGGCTGAAAACAATGGCGTGTCTTTGCTGAGGGACGCCCACTTTGCCCTTATTAAAGGAAACCTGGAGAGGAAGGTTAATAGCACAGAGCTCTGTGATACAAGTACTGGTGTAATCCTATTAAGAGTAGTATATAATACAGTTGTGGGACAATGGTTTGTACATATATGTCACATATGTGACAATGTTACGACGCTGCTTTGCATTACTCTCACTCTACATAACCTTTTTGTTACACCTCAAAAACTGCCGATTCCATTTTCTCTCCTTTAAGTAAGTGTGCAGGAGATTTATGTTCTTCCCATCGCTCGATAAAATCAAAGAGCTGGGAATACTCCCTCCTGGAGAAAGACAACTTTTCTGCAATTTCTCATCCGAGCTACAGTAGTTCAGTGCACGCTCACGTCAACTGACAGAATGAAAATTAATTATGATGAAAATAAATCATTAGGTGGGGGTGACGTCTAATTTAGAGTTATTTAGCTTCAGTTTAACATCCAGAAGGGGTGATAATCGTTATATTTAAAGTATAAGCAGTATTAATGAAACTGAAATAATTATTTTTTCAGTACCAAAACGAAAAAAAAGTAATGTTTTACCCCTCAACACTGGTCATAAATGCAATAATACCATGTCTGGATAATATAAAACACACATAAAAAAGAGAAGCTACTGATTATAATGAACTATTGAAGTGAACAAGGGACCAGAAAGAAAAAAAACGACCCATCACCTCACTTTCTCTCTCGCATGAGCTATTTCAACACATTAATGCAGTGTTATCTAGTTTGCCCACACAGGATCTCAGCATTGATGTGAAACAATTATTTCTGGCTGTCTGCTAAAGTTTAACTATCAGTCAACTTTGCGTTGAGTTAGAAGGGTAAATGCCAATCAGAAATCACCATCCTGGACTGACTGTTGACTGATAAACAGACGCACGGGGCCTGATTTACTGAGGCTTTTGTACCTTGTTTCAAACGTGCCTGGAGACATGCATGTTATTTAACAAACAAGCTCACTGGCCTGGAAGAGCAGTTTGCTCGTCATCTGAAGCCCACCTCGCATGTAATCAATCAAATGTCCCTTTCTTTTTTTTATGCATTTAAGACAGGGTCAAATACGGAGAAATGACATTATGATAAAGTGTGGTCGTAGGACATGTGGGCACATATAGAGGGGACATAACTCGGAGGTCAATGGGGCAGTGATGAGACACAAGGTGAGTCATCTTGTAGCAGCAGCAATCGGAGTGATTCACACTCCATGACGCTGCAGTCCTGTGCTTTCAGATCGTGACTCTGCTCTTGAAGAGTAATGCAGACACTTTCCTCGAGGCTACCAGTTTCCCTGACTGAGTTGGTTAAGTTTACATTTCTCCAGTAGTCTCAAACTGGTGACCAGTGAGGTGCCGATCCAGCTTCATATGAACCTTCTTACTCAGGTTTTTTATGTACTTGCACTTTGATGGTACAGACCTGTTTTTGTATTTGTCACATTTGAGACGCATGCTCAGGCTAGCTTCTACTTCAGCCATCTCTACATGTTCAGTGTAGAGTTACGTCATCAGCATATAAGTATATCACCATCTCACAAACATTGACTTAGTCAATACTGAAGATCTGTTTAGCTCTGTAGCCTTGTGGATAGAGCAGACTATTCCCATACACCGTTCGTAGCTATACCTACGAAAGTAATACGCTGTAATTCGTATATATCCCATGAAAACAATTCATATAATCCACGTAATCGTGAACCAGTAAGTATAAAGAGCAACAAACGCTGCGTAGGGAGGAGGTCGAGGTGGATGGGTGGGTCCAAAAACATCGGAATTTCGCCCAGGAGACCGGTGTTCGTGTCCTGTGTGAAACCAGAAGTCAACGTTCATTTGTCACATAACGTTTGTACTTAAGTTACTCTACTTCCGTAGGTGTTTTAACCATAACGTTGTCTTATTTGTCATATAACTTCTATATTTAAGTACCGCCACTTCCGTATTTTTTTTTTAACCCAAACCACGATCATTTCCTAAACCTAACCAAGTAGTTTTGTTGCCTATACCTAATCAAGTTGTTCCCTGTGAAGAGGGAAATTTATTTTGAAAAGACAATATGCGTGTAACGAGTGGAAATCCACACGTGTTGCTGGACATTTGTAGGAAAACGCATGAAAAATGAGGAATACCTTTTTGGAACACATCATTAACATCACTCCGTCACATCACTAACCGTTGTATGAGGATACGTTTGGATAGAGAGGAGTTTGACGTTAGTCCACGAAGTCATACTTTCTTTTTGTTTCTGGATATTCACAGTTATGTCACATATGGGTGGATTAACCTGTTGGGAGTCTTGGTGGAAAAATAGAAAATGTTGTTGGGCCCCTAATGATGCCACCACGTAATGTCCCTCCTGCCTACTATGCATTGTGTATATACCCTGTCACGTCCAAGTTCCCAGTGTTAAGTAAAATGCACACAGCGAAGCCCCAGTATACGTGGTAGCTTAATTATTTGCACAGAGACTCAGGGACCAACCAGTACTCATGTGCTGGAATAATACAATCTGACTCCAGGTTTTCTGTGTGTCAGTTATCATGGACACATTTATTTAGAAATGTGCACCATGCAAGCACAATATAAACTTGTATATCGGAAGTCTTAAAACCAGATTTTGGCACCAGGTCCCTCTACAGCACAGGGCCGCAAGATTAAAGCTAACAATGCTTAGTCGATATTGTATGTTGGTGTTGCAAATTCCTATAACAATTTTATCAAATTAGTTGTTGTTGTGGACGCACCTCTGGAGGGATTCAGACTGGTATTTAAGTGGATATACTTTACTACAGGAGTTCTTACTCTCTATTGGTATCCAATAATAAATGCACACAGTCTCTGACCATTTTACGACTAAAAACAATGCAGTTGTTTGTATTCGTAAGTTTTTTGATGAGATGTTTGAGACATTAGGCTGCAGTTACCTTGGGGTTAGGAGGTTTCTTATTTAGAAGTCTGTGTCTGCAGCACTTCTTATTTCGTTGGTAGTTGTAAATAGACGACAATGGGGGCTGAATTAGTGAGGAGTTACATTATATTAACTGCTGGAACTGAGAGAAAAAAATGCGTTTCCCTACATAAGATGTCTTTGAAAGCAAACCCCTGTTGCACAAAACATTCCTCCACATCAACAAGGTCAACTAAAGTTTAAAGCTTCTAGGAGTGAAACACGTTGTGCACAACTAGAGGAATGAAATCAACTCTGTGTTGCCTCTGTAGAGCATTAACAAAAGCTGGATGTTATTTTACATTGCCATTAGTGTGACACTCATTTGAACCTGCATAAGGTTGAACTGAGGGACAGAAAGGGGAAGAGGAGCAAAAAGCAGAGAGAACGGTGCACAGAGAGCTGACATGAGATGATACATGCATGGTAATAACTGAGAACTAAAGGGCGAAAGGGAAGCAGAGAAGAAAAGAGGAACACTGTTCTTAAGAGAGGTGCATTACAGGACTCAGCTGAGTTATGCTCGGCTTACTTTGAACACATTTTGACATATAATACTTTAAATTTGACATTTCTTTTTTCTGTCATGGTCCCTCAATGACAAATGAAAGTGAATCAAAGGAGAATATGAACTCAAAAAACCTGACGTTGGGGTATATTTGAGGTCTCCTATCCGAAGATGTGTTTAATAAAAACTACATCTCTAAAATAAAATTCTCCTGTGCTTCCTAATTTTTTACTAAAAAAGGAAGGAGAAAAGTAATCCTAGCCAGTCTGCACACAGGAGGCCAAAGAGCTCCCAACATGTGGGCCAGATGAATCTGCTCTCTTGGAACCTTGCCTGGACAAACAAGAGAGTAAGCTTGTAAGGTCTGTGCATCAACACACCTGACACCAGCCAGGACTCTGCTCTGTAACACGTGTAGGCTTTGGCAAGGCACGTGGAAATTTAGCATAACATGATATTGAAGCTTTGCTTCTTTTCTGTACACATTGAGTTACAGAAGATATAGCGGAACAGAGGTTAGTATCTATTTTACACAATGTTACCAGACACTCAAGCAAGGTTACTGTATTGTCATACACCGCCTCCACTGTTCATGTGCTTTATTGTATCTTGCAGATATGTAGCATTAACTCCCAAAGATGCACACAACCAAAGCTCCAAATAAACATGCGACACGTGCGGTACCCATCATGCACACGTCTAAACCAGTGGGCAACCTCCGGGTCTGAAATGTGAAGACAATGCGGAAGTGCCTTAAGCTTGTATTCTTTCTGATAGCCAGCAGGGGGCGACTCCTCTGGTTGCAAAAAGAAGTCTGATTGTATAGAAGTCTATGAGAAAATGACCCTAATTCTCACTTGATTTATTACCTCAGTAAACATTGTAAACATGAGTTTATGGTCTCAATCGCAAGTTTCAAATCTTCTTCAATACAGCATGATGTTCATTTAGTAAATGATGGTCCCATTTAGAGTCATATAGACCATAAAGCAGGGGATGCTTTAGGGCGTTTCTACCTTGTGCTTGACAGGTCGCTACCACGGCGTTGTCTAGTCTGGGAGTTGTCCGTGTTTTCATCTTACAACTTTAACCCTTTCACAGTGTGTTTTCTGTTCATGAAAGTTAATTGTGACATTTTGGTTGCCTAAAAATGTCTGATTCAGCGATCGGTTATACTTAGCTCAACCGTCTCGTGTCACTTCTGGTTGCAAAAAAACAAGATGGCGATGGCCAAAATGATGAACTCGAGGCTTCAAAACGGCAGTCCACAAACCAGTGGGTGACGTCACGGTGACTATGTCCACTTCTTATATACAGTCTGATGTTTAAAAGCAACTATATAGACGCTTTAACTCTCCTGACTTAAAGTAACTTTTTTAGGGAGTTAACGCTTCTGTCCAAAAGTCAGGCTACTAAATACTCTGACCGAGACTATCCCGGTTGTCTGTTTCTCCCCACATACAGCCCTAAAGGACAATCTCAGGTGTTCCTCTTACCTTCTCACCTGTCCTCCTCTGCTCCTTTGTTCCTCTCCTCTTGTCCTCCTTCGCTCCCCTGTTGGCTCCCCCTCTCCCCCCTACCTCCTCCCTCTGCTAATGAGCAGGGTAATTACGGTCGGTCCGGGCCAAAGGGAGAGGAGGAGGAGAGGACAAAATAGGAGAGGAGGAGGAGGAGGAGAGAAGGAGGAGACCCTGCCTAGTCTAGCCTGGTGCTCCAGATAGCGTTCGTTTTCTCCTCTTCCTCTCCCTCTCTCTCTCTGACACATAGCCCTACGCTTAATTAAACATGCCTCGGAGGGACGCGGAGAGGGAGAGAGAGAGGGAGAGGGAGAGAGAGAGAGAGAGAGAGAGAGAGAGAGGGAGAGAGGGAGAGAGGGAGAGAGAGAGTGAGTGAGTTCATGTTGGCAAAGAGTTTGAAGAAGGGAGAGAGAAAAGTGAGGGTGATGCAAATGCAGGGAGAGAGGCAGATAAGAAGCTGGTGATGGAGTGTGAGAGAGGGGGAGGTGGGGAGGGTGAGGGGAAAGGTGGGGAGATATGGCGAGGAGGGTGGAAGGGTGGGTGGTTAGTGAGCCAGAGAGAGAGAGAGAGAGAGAGAGAGAGATGGAGATAGAAGGAGGAGGAGCTGGAGGGGGTTTGGAGTGAGGTAAGAGAGCTGAAGATGAGGACATCTTCAGTAGAAAAAAAAAGGAGTGAGGTCTGACGGAGACAAAAAGGAATTAAAGACTGGGGAAGAGCGCGGGGAATGGGATTACTATATGAAAATAATAGCAAAGAGGCTCCCATGAGACCGTGGAGTACCCGCTCCAGAGAAACCGAAGTAGTGAAAGTGGCAGCTAGAAATAATATATCCTCAACGCTGTGGTAGGGCGACGTGCAACATAGGATCGGGAGGATGGTTTGTTAACTCATAGACTGGGGGGGCGTGCAAAATACGTTTTTATTTATTGATAAATCATGATCATGGACTTTTGTTGTTGTCTCTGTTGTTCTGTGTTTTAATTGAGTCTATATTATGTTTATTGTGTACCATAAATTGCACCTTTGGGGACATTAAAGTCTAAGTTATTTCACAACAGCAGGTGAGAAGAAAAGACTACAATCCAAAGCCTTGTTAGCACCGTGGAGGCAATATCAACTACACCTAATGGTATGAAAGTGTTAAGGGCTGCAACTAACGATTGTTTTCATTGTCGATTAATCTGTTGAATATTTTCTCCATTAATAGATTAGTTGTTTGGTCTATAAAATGTCAGAAAATGGTGAAAAATGTCGATCAGTGTTTCCCAAAGCCCAAGAAGATGTCTTCAATTGTCTTGTTTTGTCCACAACTCACAGATATTAAGTTTACTGTCATAGAGGAGTAAAGAAACTGGAAAATATTCACATTTAAGAAGCTGGAATCAGAGAATTTTTCTTAAACAATTACTCAAAGTGATTTATTGATTATCAAAATAGTTGGTGCTTAATTTAATAGTTGACAACTAATCAATAAATCTATTAATCGTTGCAGCTCGAGTTCACGTCACCCTCTGGGGATCATGAATATCCACAGAGAAATTAATAGCAAAAGAAAAAACACCAAAATTTGTTCCACAGAGGATATCTAAAGTATTCAGCCCCCCACGGCAAACAGCTGGACCACAGCCTTTTATTCACAAGTACAAAACTGAAAATGGCCAAAACATACCTTTAATTAAGAGAATGAGTGACAACATGCTGCGGACCCACGCCAATTAGTGAGCTTTGCTGTTGTGAATAATAAACTAGGCTAATAACTGCACAATTATGAATGTGTAATCACATTAAGGGGACATGGAGACTGGTTTCAACCTGGTAATGATGACATGCAATTAGAGCGCAACTGTTATCTCCAGCATCATATCAATAATTCATCAGCACACACATTTTGTGTTGCCCAAAGATGACACCCAATGATTAACAAGCAGATACATATGTGTCTATCTGTACTCCAGAGGCTGATGGTTGATGCCACGTAATTGGACGGAATAGTTTTTAGAAGGACTGAAAGAGTTGGAATAAAAATAAAAAATAAACTTTGAATTTTATTCCTTATTAGTTGCCAGGAAGTTGATAATACTTACTAAGACACACCTATCCCTATGATAGTTATGGAGTCAAAGAAAGAAAGTCAGGGAATGGATCCTTTCGTGTCTTCAGAAAATGCAAGTCACATAAGATATATAGTTCTTATAGAATTTAAAAATAGACTAAAATGTCTACGTCTAGGCAATGTAGGAAACCAGAAGAGAAGATGTATGAAATTGTCACACTCAGCTGGATCACCAGTTGTGACCGCACACAGCCAGAATCTCATGTCAGCCTCCATTTAAAGAGATTTATTCACCATCTTCATGCTCCCAGGGCCGTGTTATGTAAGTTTATCTTCTAAAAACCAACCACAGATGATGAGTCAAGGTCTGTCGTATGAGGCCCGAGGTATATATATATATATTAAAAAAAACAATCAAAGAGCCGTACTTTTACTCCCACATGTAAAAAAAGACATTGTCAGCACAGCTTATGCGGGGAAATGAACACAACTTTGCCAAAGTTTAATTAAAGAGCAGGAGCATCGTCGTCAAGAGTCAACTGCCAGTCTCAACATCTGGGCCCTGCTGAAAGCGCTGCAGCGTGCAAGCAGCTAAGAGCGGCGGCACATTTTCTCAGCGGTCCGCCTCATTGGTGAAAAGAGAGGCAGAGCAAATGAAAGAAACGAGCACTTCCAGGTCCTCAGCTCATAGCACGGAAAAACAAAAAAAAGACAGGAAGGAGTTGAGGCGAGGAGATGGAGAGAGCGAGCAGCTTGAGACAGAGTTAACAGGGTCTGCGTTAAGTGACTTCGGAGTGCATTGTACTTTAAAACTTTAATGAATACAGCCCTTGAGTCATGATGTAATGAGATCAAGGGAAGAAAAATAACAGAGAAATCCCAGAGAGGGAGAGCGAGAAAGAGAAGAAATGCTGTGTCATTATTGTTGACTCAGCACTCATTGAGTAAACACACCAGAATCATACTGCGCTCACACTGTCCAGTATACGCACATATCCAGCTGTAACTCACTGTTAAATTACTATTGATTCACCGGTACGACTGCCTGCACACAGCTCACAACAATGGGACATCAAAGTTATGCCAGAGCGAACATCTGGGAAGCACAAAGCAGTATAACGCTCCGACCTCCATCTATCAGATGATTATGATAATAGGAATAAGATGAAGATATTTAATTAAGAAAACATCATCAGTTCTGTTTTCCCATTTGCTTGCTAAGCACATTCAAGCCATGAAGAAAATACAATCTGTGAATGATGTATGTCGCCCATCCTCCTGCATTGTAGCTCATTGGTATGGTAGCAGGATGCTGAAATACACAGTAGTTATAGATTGGAACTGCACCCAACTGGCAGACAGCATTTGCAGCATTTTACAATAGCCGATCCTGGATGGGTAGCAGTGGGTTCTGAAAAGTGAAGCCGATGCTGAAGTGCCTTAAACTTGCATTCTCTCTAACAGCCAGCAGGGGGCGACTCTTCTGGTTGCAAAAACAAGTCTGATTGTATAGAAGTCTATGGGAAAATGACCCTACTTCTCACTTGATTTATTACCTCAGTAAACAGTGTAAACATGAGTTTATGGTCTCAATCGCTAGTTTCAAGTCTTCTTCAATACAGCATGATGTTCATTTAGTAAACGATGGTCTCATTAGAGTCAAATAGACCATAAAGCAGGATATGTATTAGGACGTGACTACCTTGTGATTGACAGGTAACTACCACGGCGTTGTCCGGTCTGGGAGTTGTCCGTGTTTTCTTCTTTCAACTTTAACCCTTTCACAGTGTGTTTTCAGTTCATGAAAGTTAGTTGTAACAATTTAGTTGCCTAAAAATGTCTCATTCATCATTCGGTTTTACTTAGCTCCACCCTCTCATCACTTCTGGTTGCAGAATACCAAGATGGCGATGGCCAAAAACCAAGATGGCGAACTCGAGGCTTCAAAAAAGCAGTCCACAAACCAATGGGTGACGTCACGGTGACTACGTCCACTTCTTATATACAGTCTATGGTGTGTAGCTGTTTCCTGGTAAAAAGTCCTCTGGTGTGCAGTTAGTGATGGCACAAATAAAAGAACAACTGTGTAGTTATACGAGCAGAGGCAGTAACCAAGGCCGAGTGGATGAAGAACAGAACGGCATCTGCAGAAGCCCACACTTAAAGTGTAGAAAACCATTATTCGCTCAGCAGGAGGCAAAAAGCAAGCTGTTTTTGAGTTTAAGGAAGAGTCAGCATCAGCGTTGCCTTTCCAAGATGATGCAAGAATCGAGATGGTGACTGAGTGATGCAGATGTTTTCCCCTTGGACCGACTGAACTGTCATTTATCAGCTGCGGTCCACATTGACTTATATTATTATTTTGGACGAGTGCCTAGAATGAGATGCAGTTATTTAGATGTATTGCTAAGTGCTAATGTACAGTTAAGTCCAACGGCAAACTTACTAAGCAGCAGATGCCTTATTGGTTAAGTATCTGAGGCAACTGTATAGCATGTCTGCAGTATAGTAAAGTCATGAAATAGTTATCATGTCATCATGTTTGATGTGTTAGTGCATGATATATTACCGTGTCTCTGTGGACGTGGTCGCTTGCAGACATCATCTTAAATTCTGTCTTTATACTTGCCTCACTAGTGTCAGTAGTTCATTTCATGTTAGCTTAAGGGAGCCGGTGTCAGTGCAGTCGGAGTACTGGTGACACACTTTAAAAGGGATCACCGGGAAACGCAGTGCGAGAATACAAAAGCAATGACTTCCCACGACCAAAGGTGTCTCCAAAATCAATAAAAAGATAAACAGGAATCTCACAGATTAGAATTTAAAAACACACCAAGGTGAAGAAGCATACATTTTAATTATTAGTGTGCAGAGAGAGCTACTCACAGCAGCCATTAAAAGGAGAAAATATACACTAGGTAGCTTACCACTAAGTGCTCCTGCAAGAGCCATGTCGAACTTTTAAGTCCTTTACTGCCCAGGAAGATGTGTTACTGTTGGGTAAATGAATTATTGGTTGGACTGGATCCTTGCCAAAGACAACCTTGCTGTGGAACATGATTGTTAATTAGGTCTCGATGTGCTTAAGGGCTAACAAAACTGCACAAGCAGACCCATCTCCAACATGCAGCTGAGGATACACAGACACTACAGCTTTATCTTGAGTAACTTTACAGGTGCCAAAACCTCCGACTAACTACCTCCAAATGCTTTGCCCTTTAGCATTAAAAGCAGTTAATGCATGCGTCAGTTTAGCCATCTTTCACAAAATGCTAATACTCTGTTTTGCAGCCGGTGGGGAATTCATTTGTCTGTTTAATTTCACAGGTGCCCTTAACGCACCGATCAACAACAGGCGCCGGTCGTGAACAGGCGGCACCATCTGTGTGCGGGGAGCGCCAATGGCCCTGAAGTCTTCGCTCTTTGCCACCGAGCTCTAAGACTCCATTAAGAAGCCCGGGTCCATGCATCTTTGGCCATCATTTATTTGGCAAAGGCAATTAAAAAGCTCCCCCCAACCCAAAGACAGCATGTGCGGTAGAAGACACGTCTCCTCTCTTAATCACTGGTAGTAATTAGTTCCTGCGAGCGGTATCAGTAGGTATCAGCGCCGGCGCAGTTGTCACAGCCAGCGCACGTCTGGGATGACAAAAGGAGATGAAAAAAGAGAATCATCGCTGTAACAGAGAATCGGGGCGAGTTAGAATCCTGTCCAAAAACGTTACAAGGTTGTCCCACGAGGGGCATAATCCATCAAAGTGATTTTTCTTCTCTCTCTCTTTCTCCCACCCCCCTCCTGTTCCGCCCCCCTGTCTTCTTTGCAACGTAATCATTTTCCTCTCACGGGGTGTGACATTCATAAAGGATGCCGGTGCAGGTGCCGCGTCTTGCCAAAGTTTGGGATGAGTTTTTAGAGGTGTATTTACAGTGTGGGATTGCCAGAGGTGAGTTACAATGCTCCTCGGCAGACTTATCCTTCTAACTGTCCTTCTTGCTTAGTTTCTTTTGCCCTACTCTTCTTCTTTCCATCCTTTTTGTCCTGTCAACCATTGATCACTTATCTCTAACAGATAGGAGCTCTTGGCTGGACTGACTTTGGAAGGCCATGTTCTCTGTACCTCCAGGATTTATAGTGTTTGTTGATCAAAGCAACTGAATTATTGAAGTTAGGACAAACAGGAACGACAACTATGAATCTGAACTTGAAGCTGAGCTTGATTGAGGGTAAAAAATATCAATATTAAAGTCCAACCCTTCTGACTGCTAACCTCAAACAACCTACAGGAATCAGGACCCTGGGAGTTCAATTCGACTGTTATCAGGCCATTAAATGGTCACTATAAACATAGATGTGGGTCCTTAGGGGCCTACTAAGCCTACTATGTTGTAAAAGTGAAAGCGAAACTTAAAAGCTACACTTTCTAAAAGCCTTTGCACGCTAAGTCCTTATTCTCCCAAAATTGTCACACGTTTAAAAATAAATAAAACTTCATGTTGTGTCAATCACGTTGACACATCGACTCCTAAACTTTCGTCTGTCATTAAAGTTTTCGGAAAGGTTAGATTTTCTGCTTTTTTCTCATCCGTCTAAAGCAAAATAGGATTGTTTGACCACTCAGAGCCACCATCCGTGCAAACGTCATCATCCAAAATGGCATGACATTCTAAAAACAAACAAAAAGGCTTCTTTAGGTTTAGGGAACAAAACCACTTAGTTAAGTTAAGGGGAAAACATTTGTGTTTTGGCTTAAAATAACTTTCAAAAGTGAAAGCAAAACTGAACGCTTGTGAACGCAAAGACAACTACATATTGTTTGTGAAAACCATGTGTTTTGTGTCCCATCCATTGCCACCAACCTTAACCACATAATATGGAGTTTCACTGACTTTCGCTTCTGCTCCTGTCATAATTACTATGGTCGCTAGAGGTCGCCATCATGCTCTTTTATACCTTCTTTTGGTGATCTACCATGTGAAACGCCTTTTTAATGGCCTGACAGTGTAATTGGCTGGGGAGTTGACCTCAATGGTGTTGAGTCTCTCTTTGATTCAGCCTGTACACAGTACAGTACTAGTTGTTTAAGGAGGCAAATAATATTCTCAGTGAAATACAACTTGTGTGTGTGTACCACAGTTTATTGGATAGAGAGTTTGTTTCTCGGTGGAGTTCTGGCAAGAACGCAGCTGTTCAGTCCCTTAAACACCTTTTGGTTTTCAGCAAAATATCCTTTATTCAAAGTTTCTAGGGAGCCCCAGTGGAAAGAGTTGTTTACTTATAGTCTTCGCAAATATGCTAACAAGCTGTCTGAACATACAAACCTTATTATCACACAAACCTTGTGACTCAGTCTGGCCGCCGCTCTCTCCCCCCCCCCCCCTCTGCAGATCCCTATTTCAATAATGACGCTGCAAATTTTCATTCCGTTGACGTGCGAGTGCGGCGCATGTCACAGCACTTTGTCAAATATGTAGACGGAGTTAAAACACACAGACGCACGCTGAAAAAGAGGTACGGGAAGGGGGGTGGGGCGGTGGGGTGGAAAACAAACATCATCTGACAAGTTTGTGGCACATTTGGTTCAGACAGTGTGATTCCCTCTGGATCTAAGAGAGTGGTAGCGAGGAGAGGAGGTGTGGGAGAGGAGGGCAGAGAGAGAGAGAGAGAGAGACAGAGTGAACTCCGTCAGAACAATTGTTCTTCCATGTGGAAAGGCGACAAAAGAAAAGTGTGAAAGGGCTCACCAGAGGGAGGGGGTTATGGAAGAACGAGAGGGATGGAGAGGGAAGAGAGAAAGGGAAAAAGGTTGCAAGAGAGGTTGTAAAAGAGTGAGAATGATGTCAAGATTTGAGATGGTTGTAAGCCAGCTGGTACAGTTGTTGCTGTGTAAACAACGTTAGTCCTGTAGTAAAGGACAGGTTCAGATTTGTTCAAGTCTATCTTTACTCATATGTGGGCTGAGAGTTATCGGCCGCTTCTTAACATGACTACACTGTCTTTGTTCCTCTGAAGCTAACCGATCCCAACCAATCCTCCTGGTAGTTTTGGGTGAGTTTGTTGCCAGTGTTGTGTGTCCGTGCAACAAACCAACATGCAACCAGGAAGTGCCTCCTCACCACAGCTTAGTGAGGAAATACACTCCAGAGAAACAAAAAGATGGAATTATGTAAAGACTGTAGCTTCTGTAGAACTAGTAGCTTTGTCAAACTTAAAAAAATAACATGAAACAAGTTTTCACTTTGCGTTGTTTGTGCAAATTTGACCACTAAAGCGTTTATTTTTTTGCAGTCTGTATTTACTTGCCCCAAACAGTCAATGTACTGACTCTACAGACATTAGCTGTACACACTGACCGTGCCTGTTGGGGCAGTGTCCGTGTGAATTTCTGGAACAGTTCAACCTCTGACTGATCTCAAAACTCAACAGGAACCGAAGTTCTTTTTTTTTTTTTGCGTCCAATCATTTATCCTATCATCTCTTTGTATGCTTAGGAATCATAGTCATGAAGCCCTGGGAAAAGCACAGATTTGTCACTAAAGTGAACACTTTGCGCCACCCCAGGCGAATTGCCGTTCTGCTCATGTATATGCATTAACTTCATGTGTTGACTCTAAAATTTGCCTTACATTCAGTTACGTACCTTTTTTAGTGTAATCTTGTTAGGACCAACTCGTTCTCACTCCCAACTCGTCAAATAGCGACGCATGGTCAGTGCCCCTCAGCGTCTGATATTGACGCATGGAGGCACCCATTAGCGTCTGTATGCGACACACCAGCTAACTCCAATGTAAACCCTCCTGCGTCATTATTTGCGAGAAGTCTGCTAAGGGCGGTTGGGTCAAACAAACAAAGGACTTTCAATAAGGAGTCCGCTGTTTGTGTCCCGTGTGAAACTAAAAGTCTACGTTGACTTACAGTATCTTGTCACATGAGTCGTTAGTCAGTCAAGTTAACGTCAACCACAATCTTTTCCCTAATTCTAACTAAGTAGTTTTGTTGCCTTAACCTAAACTTCCCTTGAAGATGGAAGTTTATTATGAAAAGACACTAAGCATTTAACAAGCGTAAATTGACATGCCGTCCCTGACACGTCCAAAACTGATGCGAGAGGGGTACCTATAGAGCATCATAGTTTGACGCTGAGGCGCACTGACCAAGCGTCGGTATTTGACGAGTTGTAAGAATGTGTTGTTAGGAAGGTATCACTATATGTCCAGTATGGAGAGGAGGGATGATTACGTTGATCAACTCTTTCAACGTAATACCATGTGAGTATTGTATGAAGATAGACTTGGAAAAAAATCAGAACCTATCCTTTAAGAAAGACATCACACTGCTCTCTCTCATAATTTTAAGAATAATTCCAGGATTATTTCTCATAAACTCACCACACATGCATATAAACTCTTTCTCTTTCTCTCACAGTATTTCTCTCTCTCTCTCTCTCACACACACACACACACACACACACACACACACACACACACACACAGAGCATGTTACGTCTGCTGGTCAGTTGATGCTCCCAGCAGTGGCATATCAGGCCATAATGAAGCCTCGTTGCACGCAGTCTGGCAGTGTGGACAAACACTCTTTCTGTCCCCCCCCTCTGCTCCTCACTCACACTCACACACACATTGAATCACAAACACACACAGAGAAACACTTAAGTGGGTGAGTCAGACCGACGCTCTTCCTGTGTCTCACACACATAAACACTCGCCCAGCAGAGGCGAAGGCGAGCGGCAGAGCCCCTGCCAGGTTATATGGAGGGACAGAGTGTTCTGAGTTACTGCACAGTGCAGCCACTCTCCACGGCAGCACCATACAGAGTCCATAAAGCATGATGGATGGCCTATCATCATTTACCTCTTTGGTGACTTCTCAATGCTGTCACACCCCGCCAAGCACATGCAAGAGAGGTGAGACACACCAAAACAGACAGGCAAGCTAAAGGCAGAGCATAACGACGAGAAAAAAAAAGGCTATGCGGACAAAATGATGCTAAAAGGAGGATTAGAGAGAGTGACAGAGGGAGGGCGAGAGAGGAAGAGAAAGACAGAGAGATGGATGAGGGAGCATCTTTGATGTTAGCTAGAATTAATGCACACTCTGTCTCATAGGCAAACAGTTGCACACACACACACACACACACACACACACACACACACACACACACACACACACACACACACACACACACACACACTAACTACCACAAAAGAAATGAACCATCCCCTGTCCCTTCTTTCGTTTGATGACAGCACCCCACACACGTAGAGGCTGTATTTAGAGCATGCAAAATCTACTGTCTCCTCCGCTCTTCTCTCCTCTCCTGCTCTCCATGCCACAGCAGAGGGAGGAGAAGAGAGAGGGAGACAGAAAGAGAGAGAGAGAGAGAACGAACACCAGATGTACCGAGATGACACAGTGATAGTTTAGGTGTCAAAGCGGGTGAGATATCAACAATGGGAGCAAGGAAAGAGAAAGAGAAAGAGAAAGAGTGTGTGTGTTTTGTATGTGTATGTGTGTGTGTGTGTGTGTGTGTGTGTGTCAGGGGGAGGGAGTCTGTGGCTGGAACAGTAAATAACTTCCATGAGAATGAGTGCAGCCGGGCAGCCAGAGGGGGCACAGGGCTCAGAGTCTGTACTACACTGGAAAGGAAAGCACTCTGTGCATTGTGACGAGGTTGAATTTGAGCTCTTGTGCAATTTTAACCTCTTGAACCGGAGGCTGTCTTTCACTCACTTATGCCTCAACTATGTATGCTGTGGTATATACTGTATATATGTTGTCGGGGGACTCACAAGAGACAGATTAAAAACGCTATAGTCAAAATGAATGCAGGAGGGGCCAAGATAGCCTGACTTTTAGTCCATTAGCTAAAGCAAGGGGTCGGCAACCTTTTTGATATGAAGTGCCATTTTGTTATTTTCTTGTTAATCAGTGTGCCATATCGACATTGAGATTAACATTAAGTTTAATTATGACCCCACATACACATTTAACTCTCCAATGGATCTGTAATTTTATTCCATCCATATAGGCAACGTGCAAAAAATTAATTCTCCCATAATCAGGATGTTGTAATTATGTGTTTGAGCACTATACAGGAAGGCTGCCATCCTTTTGAAAACATTCACATCTGAGTTGAAATCATTAACCCTATACCAACCTTCCACCAATCCTGTTCATCAACAACAATAAACAACGAATACTACCCAATCGGAGGCAGAGTAGGGCGGGTCTTCGTGGCTGCGGGTGGGGAAAAAAAATCGATCAAACTACCGTAAATAACAGGCCACGCCACTGCCATTGGCAGCAAAAGAGGTAATTTGGCATGCGGATTAGTGGGCACTTCACACATTTCCAAAACTCTTTTGCACACTTATTGCTAGTGTGCCATTGGTTAGGCTACGAGGTGTTTGCCTAACGTCTCTTACTAACATACAGCAACCGAGTGAACTCCAGCGAATGGAGCGTGAAACATTGTCCAGATTTACTACGAGCGATGTCACTCTCTATTACATAGAGAGAACGATATTGATTAACTGTCAGTTACTGTTAGCTTAGCGAAAATAGGTTGGAGGTGCACAAAACTTGGCATAAATAGAACCAGGGCGAGCATTTTTTCAAACAACGACATGTTGCTTTGCCTGTACGCTGACGCACGGACCAGGTTAGGCCATCTTAATTGGGAAAAACTGAAACAATCTGATGTTCGCTCGTTTGCATCGCGTCCAGTTAGGAGGAGGTGTTAGGTTGCTAAAGGATCCTTCCCATCATGCAAATTACGTCTTTTTGTTGGACCCTCCATACATGGTGAACTCATACATCTTTCAAACTACACAACCCCAGTTTGTAACGCAGTTTTTCCTGTTATAAATTTGTAGTATCCAAGCTCAAGCTAAGATAACCCTGATGACATTGTTTTTTCAGAGTTGACAAAGCCTCTCAGGAGCCATAAACCTTTTCAGTTTTAGCAATTCATATAGGTGTGGTGTTGTGCTCATTGACAGCTGTTTCCCTAGTGGCGAAACAGTTGAGCCAATCAGAGCTTTTTAAAAAATGTGAATCTGACAATGTTATAGGAGTGCAAAATTAAATTGGTGTAGTTCCTCCTTTAAGTTAACTGCTCCTACAGCCGCTGGGATAGGATCTAGGATAATGAAAAAAATATCCTGCGTGTTGAAGGGGTTTATGCAGGTGCTCACAGTGACTTAAATTGAAGCTGGTATTTTGATCTGTGGAGTGAAAGAAGCTCCACAGTGTTGTTGCTGCACAGAACACTGAAAGAAAATGTTTCCACCAGACTTCTTGCCTTCATACAAACAGAGAGAGAGAGAGAGAAAGCATGAGGGAGAGGGAGGGAAAGACTGCGTCTCTGGACAGTGCCTATTGATCGCCACCCGGCACACATCACCACAACTTTCACAAATTGCTATTGAGAAGTGACCTGTAATGCAATTACTGGCCAATCCGGGGCCTTGGCTGCCATCAATTATTAAAAGCTGCCTGAGTCGCGGCCCGCTATCCGGCCTCAGCTGGTGCGTCGTGTCATTATCACATCTGCCGGCCACCAGCTCGCCAGCTGCCACGGCGGGGTATGGAACAAGATTTCCCAAGCGCCGCTTCCCACTCTGTCGAACATATCGGATGATATGGCCAAACGAAGAAATTGAAATTGCTGTGTTATATATTCGTACGGCTACAGTGAAGGTGAGGTGATGAAGGTCACGGACTAAAATGGGTTTTGGTTTCTCTTGGCAGCATTGAGCATGAGAGGAGTAGAAGAGTAAATTATTTTTGTGAAAACTGTGGGGTTAGTTTCTGCTTTAGAAGAAGTTTTGTAAGAAGAAAAACAACATTAATATTGCAGCGTGGCTCACCACTAGCTTTAAAACCGTTCAGCACCCAATACCAGCTATGGCTCCTGTTTTTAACCCCTAACCTGCTACGTCTCACTACATCTCTCATAATTCCCTACATGTTTCCACCTTGCTACACTGTTAGCTCTTCTGTTATCACTTATACCTTCCTTGAATAATTTCTACCATCAGGGCTATGATGAAAGAAGACAGAGAAAACAGCAATGCAAGCATTGCATGATAATTGCCCTTAGCTTTGAACTGACACAATAATTTTTCTTTTAGTTGTTCTCATTATAAAAGTCCTTGTTCAAACTGGGCTTGTGATTTTTTCCCCCTCTCTGCAGTCATTGCGAAATCATTTATTTGTTATCTAGCTTTACACCAAAGTAGCACTTTAAAATACTGCTACCAAAAGAGCAGCATTGCAGTCAAGAAAGCAACTTTAACACTAATTTTGAAACCCTTGAACAGTTTTGTTCTGAAACTCTATAAAGCCATTTTGGAAAACAAGTGATACCTAATGCTCATTGATTCAATAAAGTATCTTAAAGAGACTTCTAATTAAACCAGAGGGTTTATAGTCGACTATTCTCAGTGAACTTTAATTTCACACCAGCAGTTTGAGTGAAACTAACAGAAAGAACTTAAGACTAATATATAGAGCGAGATGAGAGTATGGTGAGCTTCATGCTGTACGATAAAAGCTGTCCTGTAGAGCCTGAGGAAAAAATAAATCCACTGAATGTGAAATGTTCTCTGGTGTTTCTGCCCTTTCCCGCTCTGACAACTGAGGAAGAGACACAGGAGTAAAGCGAGCCACCCCTAATGCTTGACAGAAAGAAAAAGGTATATAGTCTGGACCATAATATTCTCCAATGATCAATAAAACACTACTTTAATAGATACATTATATTGTAAGTGTGACTGATTTGTTGCCCTTTACTGTTTACAGTTATCCGTTCCCTGTTCCTCAACATTTAATGTCCGCGGTAAATTAACTGAAGAGGCTCCAGTAAATATATCAGACACCACTGCACTTACTGTTGTGGAAAAACATACTGTACTGTATGGTGTGTGAGAACTTAAGGCTGGCCCACACTAGCAGATTTCTCAAATCTTAACAGATTTTGAAAATGTGAGAGACCCCACACATAATAACATGTTATGTTAAATTTAACAGTTTTGTTGCTATAGTGTGTGGCGAGCAACGAAACACCACACTAACGGATTTCCATTCCAGAACAACACGAGGACCCGACCCTCAACACCAGAAATCTCGCAAATGTTGCTATCAAGTGTGACTTTAGTGTAAACGAACATGGCGGACGACGGGCGGGAAGAATTAGCGATTCATTCGCTGTCTGTCGTCCACAACCGTCCAATCAGCGAGAGATTTAGAGACAAATCTTCTCAAGTTTGTTTCTCGTAATTTTTAATTCTCTGTTGGGGATATCTTTGTATTTTCCAATCTGTTTTCTTCTGCAGCCTCTCCTGAATGTTATCGGGGCTTGTACAGCAATTTGTTAATAGTAATTGAGTGTATTGTTGTTTGGGTTCTTAAGCTTAAGTCTTTGTTACTCATACTGTATTGTTTTCTTCTCATAAAGCTTCTCATAAATACTGAACATGTTCAATATTTACGATTTGAAATCGGTGTGGCCGGGATGGACTTCCGAGCCGATCAGACATACTTCAGACAACAGGAATATCTGGAATGACAATCTTTAGAACTATCAAAATATCTGGGCTTTGCTGTCCATTGTCGGGAGGGGGGAATTGAGCGCAAAATTGGCTCAATTCTCATGTAGTGTGCGTCACATTGGGAGCATGAAAAAGACAAGGAGAAACAGCAGTGTGACATACAACTATTCAGAAAAAAATCCCTGAATCCCTGAACTGGCATCATATTTCAAAGCAGCTGGAGTCAAGCGGTCTCAGTACAGCAGCAGCAGCAGTAGCAGCTAAAACTATGACACTGGTAGAATGACTATTATAACCAGCGTATGGAGATAGTTAAATCTATGTAATATACGCGCGGCCAGGACTGAGGCCAGGCACACACTGGTTAAAAGGCTATTAAAGCTTGAGGAATACCTCCAGCTGCAACAGCTCGTACCTCTGACCTCTCCCTTAGTGAACATTCATAGGCATGGCCAGGTTTATGTCAATGAGGAAACAACCCCAATCGGATGGATGAGTTCTCAGCACTTTAACAATAATGCGGACATCAGAGAGAAGTTTGTGTCAAACTTTCTTTTTTAAAAATGTTTTATCTAAAAGTGAATCATCTGTGCCTGGAAATTACTTTCTTTTTGCCACTTTCCATTCTGGCGAGTACATGGAGGAGTTCTAAAGTGCCAGTAGTGACATTAACACTTGTAAATGCTCAGTGGAGCGGGCTGCTGAGGATGAAGACTCACTGGTGCGCTCTAAGGCTATGCTGCCTTTTTTTTGGATCAATACAAACTCAAGGAAAGGACAAGTTGATTTCAGACTGTGACAATAGCTCGAGCCGGCAATAGATTGAGATGCTGAAAAGAGCTATGGCACCTCTGAAATTTCTGAAATGGGGACATGCTTTTAGAGCGAGCACAAAAACATTTGGATCACCCAATAATGGCACTTACCAGAGGTGTTTTGAATCGCTCAGACAGCTCAATCCATTCCTTCACAGAGCATATCACACGTTTTTTAGGACTGCTGGCTGAGGACTCCATCTTTTCTGTCAGCAGCAATTTGTAGTAAATTTACTTAAAAGGGGAGAATATGCGTTATTTGAAATTATAATAAGCTTTAATACATCAAGACTTGACTCGACACATGTCCCAACGGAGAGTGATAATGGGGCATTTTGCTAAATTCTCATTTTTGAGTAGTCACTCTGGGGAGTCCTGGCCACAACTCCAAACTATCCCTTTTAAATGAGATAACAGTGAGATCAAAAACTGGGTTACTGCTATGACATTGCGTGCACTTCAGTATGGCTCCATTGTATAAAGGTGTGTCATTTCACATATGGATCATCGGCCCATTGGCCCGGCGGGCAGCATGCGCCACTTCTGAAATTAGTTGGATTATTGGACTAAAGTGAAGTGCTGCCTCCAGACAGATGATTTTTTCTCATTTGTACAATCTGCTCAAACTCCACTTGGCAATGGGAGGTTGTAACATCAGGCCTGGAGCCCAATGATAATGGGAGCATTCAGACTTTATATGACAAAAGATGGTGTGTAGGCTTGTAATGATCTTTGTTACAATTATGGCACCATTCATGCTTCACTCCTTTAAGGGGTTTTACCAAAACGACACTATACGGCCAAAAGTCTGTGGACACCTGAACGCTAAACCTATTATGTGATGGTTGAACATTTCTTTCCAGCATTCCTGTCATATAAAGGGGACCTTTTAAAATGTTCACTTTTTAAATTTGGGTATACAGTTGGGTTACAAACAGAGTAGTGGACTCGAGTCATATGACTTGGACTCGAGTCAGACTGGAGTCAGAAAAATTTATGACAGATTCGTCTCGACAAAATAAAAAAAAAGACTTGCAACTCAACTTGGACTTTAACACCAGTGACTCGTGACTTTACTCGGACTTGAGCCTTTCGACTTGAAAATACTTGATACGTTTAAAAAGTATGTTATTTAAAAAGTGTGCCACGAATCAATTTGTTTGCTTTCATTTCCTGAATCAACTAACATTAACTCTATTAATTTCCAGCAAGTCGACACTTAATTCCCCAGATCTTTTTTTGTGATAAAGTTCAGTTGCACTTGTTTTAACAGATTTTAAAAAGCATTCATGATTTTTGTTAATTGAATATATCATTACTCTATTGTTAAAATGGCATCACATGTAGTGGAGAGCGCATTATGACTTGTTTAGGTATCGCAACTCAAAGTGTAGGACTTGGGTCTTGAGTGCAAAGACTTGAGACCTACTAGTGACTTGGTCCCACCTCCGGTTACAGATGCTGTTCGACCGTGCGCTGTGGTTGGATTATATTGACAGCTTAAGCCCACCGGTGCAGGATGCAAATCAATGAATTAATCAATCAAACCAAATGGCCATGGGCATTAATCTGCTGCTATGACGGCCTCCATTGTTCTTGGAAGACTTTCCACGAGATTTTGGAAACTGGCTCCCATTCAGCTATGGCATTAGTTGAATTGGCCACTGATGTTGGGCGATAACATCTGGCTCAAAATCGATGTTCCAATTCATCCCAAAGGTGTTGGATGGGGTCGAGGTCGGGGCTCTGTTCACGCCAGTCAAGTCCTTCCACATTGTCATGTCGAAGAAGAAAAAAACGCCTTTTTTACATAGTTGAAATCACATTATTGTCTCAAATATCTTTGTATACTATAGCATTAAAAGAAACTAAGGGGCCCAAACCACAAAATACAGCCCAGACTAAAAGTAGACAGGACCATATAGTGTATGTGATCCATTAAAACGTATAGGCCCTCTTTAAAGAGGATTAATGAACTTTGATGACTTTGATGCGCTTATCAACAAACAGTGGAATCTGTGTTTAACTCTGAATTTATTACAAACACTACTTTCAGGAGGTCTCTCTGCTTCTGTACTGTCTGATGGGGAGACTCATTTGAATTTTTATTGCAGGCTTATGACCTGCCAGATTCCGGCTGCGTACTGCCTCACATAAAAGCTTCGCTGCGGTTTGGACGCTGGATACTGTTTATTCTTTTGTTACACTGACTACTGCCAGCGCCTCCTGTTCTTTCTTTTCATTGTTGAGGCGGACTGAAATAAGAAGTTGCTCATTAGCTCTATGAGTTTACAGAAATACGTTTGTTTTTGTGACGCATATATGTCGTTTTGGACTAACATTTGCTCGTGCGTCCCTCCGTCATTCTATCAATGACTGTGGATCCATTAATTGGAGCGAGTTATGTGGTTTTCTTTTGGATGAGGGTGATTAGGGTAGTTGATGAGGTGATGGCTTGGGGGAGAAGGAGGGGAGGTTTTAGCTCCAGGGCTTGTGGCATTATTCATGTGGATGTGCAGCTATGCCTCCTGCACACTGCACCACTAATCTAAATCTACAAGAAGGAGTGAACTACTGTACTTGTGCATGCTTAGGGGCAAGCAAATCATAACGGAGCACTCCCTCCAAACACCCCCTTCAACCACTTCACCTGTGGAGCCTGTCAGTTATTGACCAATGAGGGCGACTTATTGAGAAAAAGCTGCCATGAAACTGGGTCGCAGCAGCCAATCAATGCCATAGATTTCTTGCCCTGGCATTATCTCAACTGAGAGAAGGAGGGGTTGGGGGTGAAAAAAGAAACAGACACAAATCAGTCGGTATGGAGGCACCTCGACTATACCTCTCCTCCCACTCCTTCCATCCACCTACTCTCCCTCCATCCTGCCTTCATCAGCCCCTTCTCCTCTTTCCTCCCTCCTGCTATTCATTTGCTTTCCCGTCTTTTCTGTTGTTTGTTTGCCCCTGGGCTGAAAACTCTGTGTGTATATGTGCTCCATTATGTATGTGTGTGTTTGTGTGTGTGTGTGTGAGAGCGCTCTGAAATGACGCATTGATTCACAGTGTTCTATATTTTCTCATCTGGCTCACTATTACAGTGCGAGTCAATCGACGCCGTATTTCTCTCTCTCTCTTGTACAGTACTTTCTCCCTATTTCTCTCCCCTCTCTCTCTCTCTCTCTCTCTCTCTCTCTCTCTCTCTCTCTCTCTCTTTCCATGAGTATCAGAGTATCATGTTGTTGAATGGAAGTGTTTACGAGGAGTGTTGTATTGCCGAGACGGGTTTCGGATCAGCGGTGTGTTTTGTACCTGTGCGTGCTCGTGTGAATTTCTGTGCATTATTCTAACTTGGAACGCGGTGCTAAGTATTCAGGAGTGCATGCTCTTTTTGTGCACTGTGTGGGGGCATGTGTTAGTGCTGCTCAGGCATTACATACTGTAAATCTGACAGTGTGTTTGAGTGGATGCCAGAGATTTTTTTTTTGCGTGAGTGAGTATTTATACGTGTGAGGGAGGATTTGCTGGTGGGTATTTGTACCCTGTGGTGCGTACACACACACTTCACTAGCTCGTGCTCTGCAACTCCACCCTGTGACCCACACACACACGCACACGACCACACACACTTACACACACGTGCGCGCACAGAAACACATCCTCCCACTCGTGAGGACTTTTGCCAGAATCAATAGAGGCTTTTTAATGCCTCTCGCTGTAGTACGAGTCTGAAACTGGAGCGCAGGATCACAAATATGGCAGCCAGGGCCCGGCGTTTGGGACGTGCCCCATTTTAGGCCAGTCTCACGTCACTATCTCAGAAAAAAGAAACCTTTCTCTTTCGTCTGTACTTCAACTTAAAAAACAAAACTTTTTCACTGGTGATGTTTTCACATTTGTGTGTATTTGCAGGAATTATGGGTTATGAAACAGGCAGAAATCATACCAGTTATGGTCATTTCATGCCTTTTTTTTTTACTGCTGTGAAGTACTGCAGTTGGTTGAAAACATGATGCATCTGCATCAGTATGTTGTTCATGCTGGAGATGTAAAGAAGCTGTCTAAATCCTTTCAAAGATTCCTGCCAAAACAGATCCATACTCACAGATATTATACAAAATATTATAGTATACTCTTCAAAATATCATAGAAAAATTATCAAAGGAAGGTTCTATTCTATTTTTTTATTTTTTTATTTTAATAAATACTCATTGTACCTAAAATCTGCACTGTGCAGCTGTATTTTCTTTTTGTGGTTAATTGTTTTTTCCAAAGCAAAAAGACAACACAGTAATAACAGAAATACACAGAAAATAAACAAAAATATAATAAAAATAAACCTCTGATCTTCTTGCTATTAAAGGATCTTGGATCTTGCTATCCAAATGGGTTCAGAAGCGAACAAAACATGATTGGGACATCCATACTTTTATATTTATTTATAATTTAACCTTTATTTAACCAGGCAGGTCATTAAGAACAACTGGAAAGGATCTGACCATCTGGAGTCGACTTACAATGGTTTGTTGTTTCATGGCGAGCCCTGCCACCACAGCACCGATGAAAACTCACAATCTTCACAAGACAGCATCATCAACTTCTTAAGGCTTTTCTGACACATTTTTTGAGATGGATCTGATTAATCTGTGAGGAATATGTTATAAAAGTACATAACCTGTAAGTTCTTGTTGCCAGTAGATGGCGCTGTGACTATGAGACAAAATTAAGATGTCCTCAGGCCGACACTCTTATCACGCATGAGAAATTTGGAGCAGATTGGTTAATGTACGCTGAAGTTACAACTTCCTGAATTTTGCCAAAAGGCGCTTTTCTGCCGCCACGCTCCATAAAAACCCAAGCTTTTAACTTTTTAACTCTTATCTTTTCATCACGAAGGTCTTAAGATAGTATTGACCAAATTTGAAGTCGATCGGGTTAAATCTCTAGGAGGAGTTCGTTAAAGTACAACGCCTCAAAATGGTAAAAAAAACCCGGCCTAAAATGAAAAATTGCCGACTTCCTGTTGGGTTTACGGTATACCTCCAAGAGGCTTTTTTTTTAACGTTCTCAACACGTTACATATACCCAATGGCCTGGCACCCTCTCTATTTCTATGAGTATCAGAGTTCATTAGAACTTAACTAAACTCTTTATCTTTCCAACAAATTTTTTTATTAACAATCACTCCAAGTAGAGGCGCTGGTTTCGTGGCCCCCTCGGGCCCCTGGTGGGCCTGTGCTCGGGAGGTCTGTTCTACGATCTATCCGTGGTTCCGGGGAGTTTGTGGTGTTTCTTATTATTCAAATGTACCTCTTGAATGTTTCAAATGTCCTCAAACAATGCAGTGGTTTCTGTGTCAGAGTTGATTTAATTACGTTAGCAGAAACTCGTTCTCCATCAGCATAATCCTGTGTACCTGTAGTTTGTAGCACTATAATGGAATGAGGGATGTGAAAACAATTTGTCATCTATCATGAATAGTTCAATGTCAGTGTCACTTCAACATCGGTATTTTGCTTGTCGCTTGTTTACCCAAAGTCTCTCCTGACGCTGCACCTGCTCAGTTGCACACACACGCACACACACAAACTCACACAGACACACACACATATACACAAGGCAGCCCTCAGTACTTTGTCTGAGCTACACCAACAGCCTACAGCCATGCTTACAGGGCATTTCCTCAAGGAAGCCAAATCCCCTCTTCTCTCGGCTCACCTGGCAGCAAAAGAAAAAAGACGGCGGAAAACTTTTTAAATGTGAGGGTTGGGGAGCAACTTTGACGATGAAAAGCGCATCAGGATGCGAAGTGAAGGGGAAAGAGGCTTTAAGGGGGAAAAAAGGGATTTCATTTGCAGGGTTTTGGTTGTGTTGGCCTGCGAGTGGGGGATTGATAGAGGATGGAAGGCGGGAGAGAAGAAGGTATAGGTGAAAACCTCCCCGAAGGAAGGAGGGTGTAGTTGTGCGCCATAAAACGTCCCGCTGCCTTTCCCAGGGCCAAGTCCTCGCTCTGTTTCTAATGAACTCATTTATTCTGTTTTGCCGGCTTTACTTCCACCAGCAACAAGAGAGACAGTCTCCTGGTCTGCCTCTCTGAATGCTCTCTGCTTCAGGGTTTGTTGAGCATCTAGGTCTGTCCTATGGCATTACCGTTGTTTACTTAACGCTCACCATCGATCAAATGCAAACCTGAGACTGTCCTCCGCTGGCAAAGGCATTGCCAATTAGCATTTCCCTCTAAAGCAACGTTGATTGCAAGTGACTGATTAAATGTTGTTGATGCATTACTATGTAGCGCGTGAAGCCAAATACAGTCTCTTTCCCTTAAAGATGTAAAGACGAGATTCCTTTAAAAAAAAGGTTGTTTTTGTGCCCGTATCTTCTGGTCCGTGTCAAACAATAGCAACAAAGGCAAAAACATCAATCGGAAGCACATTTTGTGTGAACACGAAATCGCATTCTGGTTTTGGCCAAATATTTAATCTCTCCTTCTCTCTCTCTGTGCATCTCTGTCTTTCCCTCCCTCTTTCTTTCTGAATAATATGCCACTGGGAAGTGAAAAAAAAAAGAAAAAAAAAGAGCACGGATCCCCACTCCTCCGCTCTTCTCGGCTGCACGTCTGTGATGTCATAATCACTCACATCAAAGGCTGTGCGCTCAACACGGCGACTGTCAGCTTCCCTGGAGGCGTCATTAAAAACGAACAGAGCAAACCGAGCCAGGCCTGACAGAGACGCATCAAAACTTCCTAACACGCACGTACGCACACAATGCACGGGCGGGCGCGTGCGTGCGAGAGCCTTGATGCGTGTGCATTCAGGTGCATGCACACTCGGGCACATAACTAACTGAAATGTATTACAGACACACAAATATGTAATCATCAAATCATGTGTACACTAAAGAAAAATGCTCACAATGCATATAATCCCTCACACACACACACACACACACGCATGCTAACAATATCTACCTCTTCTTTACGACAACGTCAAAAAATCCCTCATCCCAGCATGCATGAATAGGAGCCGAGCATTAAAACGAGACATGCGTCGCTTCCAGCTGCGTTGTACAGCGAGCGGGAACATCCACAGCCCACATCTGTGTGGAGATATGCTGTCGTGATGTACGCTCATGATGCACACTCATGTTGCAGAGCGCGCACATAAATGTGCAAAATAGCCCACATCCACCCGCTCACCCGCTTTTCATCCCTCTCCGTCTATCTCACACACTTGCCCACACACATGGATGCGCGCACACACACACACACACACACACACACACACACACACACACACACACACACACACACACACACACACACATACACACACACACACTCGTTTACACAAACAGGAGGAAGGACTATAAATAGTATGCCAATGATGCGATGCTGTGTGTGGCTTCTCCCTATGGGTTTGTGTGTGTGTGACTGTCAAAGTGAAGAGAGGGAGGCAGTGAAGAGAGAGAGAGAGAGAGAGGGAGGGGGGGGGGGGTCTAGCGGCAGAGGAAAAGGATGGATATTTAAGAGAAAGAAGGGCTGCGCTCATGTCTGGTGCACAGCCAGTGATAAACAGAACATGACAAGCATGGCGAAGTCAGTCAGTCCCCTTTGATGTGAAATGAATATAAGGCATTATATGTTAAAAATGAGCATCTGTGTTTGTGTGTGCCGGAGTGAATCCAAGATATGTTTGTGTAAGATTTTTGCTTCTGGGTGTACATGGCGTTCCTCGTGTACGACTTACCCCTGGCAGGGTCTTCTGCTCGTGCAATGCATTCTGGGCTTTCAGGGCCGACTCTCTGGCACAGTAGGTGAGGAAGGCACAGCCTGAAATACAGCGAGAGAGAGAGATGATTATGTTATGTGAACTGAGGACAGAGAAAGAGAGAGACATGGGAGGGGGCTGCACCAATCACCAGCGAATAGCCAAAAACAACACACACACACACACACACACGCACACACACACTAAGCCTGCAGCCATAGCTCTGAAACTCTGTCTACATGGCCGCTCTGGGAATTCGCTCGTGTTTGTGTGTGTGCCTGCGCGTTTTGTGCACAGTGAACAGCATTTCGACAACTGAACAAATGGAACATTCCTCTGTACACAAACGCGATCCGTACGCATGCAACAAAGAAAGAAAAAAAAAGACATGAAAGCGAGACCAAAAATTTCGGCTTTGGAGATGCGACGATTTGTGCATTCTGTGTTGCACGAGAGCCATTCTGCAAAACACATCAAATCTGACTGAGCTTTCTCCCTGGCAGTCTGAAATAGCAGTTATCCATTCGTCCATCGCACTCTTCTGGCTGCTGTGACAGGGATAGACATTTCCCTGACAGCTTCTCTCTCTCTCTCTCTCACCCCTCCCCTCCCCTCTCCTCTCCTCCCTCCACCCTTCATTTCTCCATCTCTCTGCTCCATATGTTCCGAGACTACCCACAATCCTCGGTTTTGTTAGCACCTGGGCTGACATGTGGGGGTGGAAGGAAGATGGAGACGCAGGAGGCAAGGAAGGAGAAGAAGAAGAAGCCGTGGGGAACGTGTAAGCCGTTCCCTCGCCACCCCCTGTTGACAGCGAGGCGCGCGCCACTGTCAGAGAGCTGACAAACTGTCAATCTGCAGATCAAGGCTAATGATTCATGTGTTTGACAGTTTAATAAAACACTTACAAAGACAATTGCACAATAGGCTGCGGTGACACGATTCAATTTGAGGCAAATATTTTTCACATATTTGCAGGTGTTTTGCATATTGGTTCAGACTCTGGAAATTTTAACTGAATGAAAAAAAATAAATAAACTCAATTCAATTAAATTCAGTGAAAGAAACATAAATCATCCACAAGGGACAATTAGTTCCTGCACAGTGATGATATTAGCAGGCATTTGGAGCATTTGAAGGGCTCCTTTAGTGAACATTACAGCTGCAAGAAAAAAAAGCAATTTCGGGTAATTTTTTTTCTCTCCATTTTTTGGATCACAGAAGTCTCCATGCAGACATTGACGAACCGTTCCCTGCTGCCATGCAACTAACACGAGCACAAAGAGACAAAAGCACCACAGTTTGTTCTGGGAACATCAAGCGCTGAGCAGACGATTATCACAGACCCCTCCCCCCGCAAAAAAACAGTTTAAAGAAAGCCCCTTCCTCTTATAGCTCTCCCTAGTCGTGCTTTGCTTTGTTCTTTTTTGCATACTGGGGGCTGTTTATTGTCGAGGGCAGCACCATGTACTGTATGTAGAGGCAGCGTGCCTCCCATCCTCTCGGCTCCGTGTCTTTAACCCCGGGTCGTCCTGATGGCGAGACGCTGGGGAGCTCCGCCTGTTGGTGTTTTTAATTAACGGGCCTCTCTCTCATTAGGCGGAGTGGGAGCTGGCCACTGACAGCTTGGCTACCTCCTCGTCCTCTCCGGGCCTGTCGTGTTAACGCTACATGCCGGCGCCGTCCCAGAGGAAACACACGCGAGCCTCTGATTCACACGCCTGGCACTCACACGCCATGTTTTGGAGAGCGGGCACCCACAGCATCCAGGATATCCAGCAATGGAAGAAATATTCAGATTCAGCAATACCATACCAGGATGTAAAACTATTCTAAAAAAAACACAGTATCTGTTGCGTTTTAATATTATATATTGCACTTTTGATTATTACTGATGCATTAGTGTGTAAACTGCATTGAGGGTAGTTGATACGGAGATTATTTCCTGTTGGAAAGGATAATCCAGTGTTTCACAACCTTTTTTGTCTGATTTCCTCCCACAGCACTGTCAGACGAGGTCAAGCATCCCTTCATCCAACCCTGTTGCCTACAAATTACATTTAAATATTAATGTAATTCATATATATCCTCCAAAATCAATTTGTATGTAATCCACGTAATCGTAAATCAGGAAGTATAAAGAGATACAAAATGTGCATGGGGCAGAGGTCAGGGTGGATGGGAGGGTAAAAGAACCTAGCACTTTCGCCTATGAGAGCAGTGTTCGTATCCCGTGTGAAAACAGAAGTCAACATGATTTATTTGTCACGTAACTTCTGTACTTAGGTTACGCCACTTCCGGAGTTATTTCAACCCAAACCACAATCTTTTCCTAAACCTAACTAAGTTGTTTTATTGCCTAAACCTATCTAAGTTGTTCCTTGTGAAAACGGATGTTTATTTTGAAAAGACTATATACATGTAAAGAGCGGGAATTGGCATGTGCATCACGTGTTGCTGGACATTTGTAGGAAGAGGGATAACTTTTCGTAAGATATTCATACGAACCGCTGTGAGGATACGTTGATGTACTACAAATACAGTCATTACAAGAAATGTTATGGCACCCGGATTACGTTTTCTATTAATTTAGTGAGGAAACTTTGCTGATTGACATATTTGCCAAGTTGCAAAATGTAACCAAGTAGCTTTTGTTTCGATTTACAACTTTTACCACGTGTTTAAAACAGTTAGAAATTTGACCATAATCCGGGAGAAAACTTGTTTCCCTCGACATGTAATTGAGAATGCAGTTCAGTTGTATGGGGAAGTAATTTTGTAAGAGATAGGGTTGGATCATCATATGTGTTGTATAAAAAAATCTTAATCTGCAAATTAATGAATGAATATAGCTTGCATATATATGTTGAGTAAAACGAAAACATCTTCCTCTGATATGTAGTGAAGTAGAAGTATAGAGAAGCATAAAACTGAAACAGACGGTAAAAGTAACTACCTCAAACTTGTGTTTAAGTGCTATACTCTACTTTCTATTTATTTACGTTCCACCACTATAGAATATTCACACACGTATGTAAAGGGGCAAGCACGCATGCACACGTGAATGCTAACACGGTCACACACACACACACACATGAAAAGTGACAGTCAACAAACGTTCAATTTATCATCATTGTCACAAGTCAGATGCTGGCAGCGGCTCTAGTATCTGACTAAGACCCATATTGGCCCAGGAGAGAGAGATAAGCTGTTTGTTTCTGCTGTCAATGCTGCCAATTTGGTTTCCCATCACTTCAAATTCAAATCAACAGCAGCGCAGAGGGGATCTGAGAGAATGTGTGTGTGTGTGTGTGTGTGTGTGTGTGTGTGTGTGTGTGTGTGTGTGTGAGAGACGAGAGGAGAGGAGAGAGATGGGGGAAGAGAGGAAGAAGGGCAAGGGAGCAAAAAGAAAGAGGGGGAGGAGAACAGCAGAGAGGGAAAAGCAGAACAGCGAGGGCCGCTCGGTGAGAGAGAGAGAGAGAGAGAGAGGAGATAAGATCACCTAGCTTCTGTGAACACCATCCCCCTGTGTCCTACACTCGCTTCTTATCTCAACCGTTGCAGACACCCTAAAGGGACACACACCCACCGAGAGAGAGAGAGAGAGAGAGAGAGAGAGAGAGAAACGGGAAAAGAGTGAGAGACAGAGAGAGAGAGAGAGGAATATGGAGAAGAAAAGGGGAGAAGATGAAAGAAAGCAGCAAGGGAATGGTTGAGACTATGAATACTTACTGGTGGGGAAAGAAGAAAAGACACGAGCTTCAGTGGTGAAATCCACCAACTGTCACCAGGCCTCATTTAAACGACAGCTGTGTTGGACCACATAGAGCTTTGACCTTGTTAACTATGGGAAACATGTACTTAATGAGCTGTCTTTGCTACATGTAGTTTCCCAACAAGTTGACTGCTGGGAATCTAACCACACATATACAGTACATATATTTATATCTACAGAGACGACATGTGGTTTTTAAGTCTAATCTACTCAGGATCGATTTATTTAAAAACCAACATTGTTTATTTAAACAGACATTGTTTATGTACTGAAGCAGGATTCATGAGTTATGAAGTGATGTCGCTGAAAATCAATTGTAATATTTTGCCAGGTTTCCAACTGTATGACTAATTTCAGATATTCTAGCCTTGGTTGTGTGGGAATAGCATTTGGACAATATGGCCGTAATCATAGACTTTATATAAGAAGTGGACATAGTCACTGTGACGTCACCCCTCGGTTTGTGGACTGCCGTTTTGAAGCCACGTGTTATGTATTTTGGCTGTTGCCATCTTGTTTTTTTGCAACCAGAAGTGACACCAGAGGTTGAGCTAAGAATGACCGAACGCAAACACACTGTGAAAGGGTTAAAGTTCTACGACGAAAACATTGTCTGGGACAACTCCCAGACAATGCCGTGGTAGCGACCCGTCAATCACAAGGTAGCCACGCCCTAAAGCACACCCTGCTTTATGGTCTATTTGACTCTAAATGGGACCATAATTTACTAAATGAACATCATGCTGTATTGAAGAAGACTTGAAACTAGCGATTGAGAACATTTTATAATATATATTTGTAATTACAGAATGTCAGGTTAATAAAACCCCAAATATCCCAAAACTATAGAGAGAGACCATGACCTCTCTGACCTCAGCGGGAGCTATGGCCCTGGATGAGGGACACTCCAATCTATAACGTCTCCCTTGAAACTAATTATGATTAAAAGCAAATCTACTAATGCATTCCCGAATTAGTGCTTTTCAGCGTTACTGGACACATGAATTACTTTTTACCAGCATGCATCGCCTGTCGCCACCCAAGACTAGAGAGCTTGGGGACAATGTTATTGCACAGAATTCTCTAATTATCGTGTGCCTATTAATTCAGGGATTGTAAAAGGCTGACATAAAAAGTTCCCTCCTCTCACTCTATCCTTTTATTCCCAGCCACAGACGGGGAGAAACTCCCAGTGATCATTTAAATATTTCAGAACATCTTGGTGAGAGCCTAAAAAGAGTCAATAGCATTAAAAAGCTTTATCCACGGCACGGCTGAAACTCCACGCTGCGTAGCCCTGGAACTCTGCCTCGAAAAACTTTGGCATGAAACTTTGTTTGAGGCTGTCCAATTTCAGTCAGTCAATAGAAATCTCCACATCTCCCCCTACCTCAGTTCTGTTAGCACTTATCTCCGCCTGAAAGGGTTGACCAAGGACGGCCTTTGCTCAATAAACAGAAGAATGTTTTTTTTCCCTCCTTTTTAAAAGATTGACCTTAAGACAAGAACGTTCTGACTGGATTTTTGGGAGTGCTAAGGCTTAGATAACACCCTTCAATTCACTCTTGAAATGGGTCAGAGTAAAGACGGAAATTCTTGACTCATTGTGTTCAGAGAAATAGCATATAAAGCCTTGGTGTTTTAGTCATGTGGTGAAAACGAGTACCACTGAGTGCAAAAGAGGAATACTAATAATTGTGGTATTAAGAGACTTCCTGATTCAAGAATGATACAGTCGCCCTCGTACTGCTGTAACTGGGACACTCAATATGAGCCTTATGATTGTTACTGTACAGCTTATCTGCTTCAAAACACCAGAAAATTAAATGTGGGAAGTTGATAGTTGCAATGCAGCAAAATCCACTTCTGGAAATAAAATATACACAGCTATTGCAACCATGTGTTTGGATAACTCCTGCACATTTTTTTTCCATATATTGAACACATCTATGGAAAAGGTCTTAATAGTGTTATACTCATATATATTGAAATGTTTTGGATTAATTAACGCCGCAGACAGGCTTAACTTAAAGAGGACCTATTATGCTCTTTTTCAGGTGCATACTTGTATTTCGGATTTCCACTAGAACATGTTTACATGCTTTAATCTTCAAAAAAAGATTTATTTTTCTTACACCGGTTGTGCTGCAACACCACATTTCACCCTCTGTCTGAAACGCTTTGTTTGAGCTTGTGTCCCGCCCCCCCGAAAAACTCAGTCTGCTCTGATTGGTCAGCTGGTCCACTCTTTTGTAATTGGTCAACCAAACCAAACTCTCCAGCTCCGCTCTAACTAGCTTTGTCTGAGGGCGTGCCAAACTAGCCGCTGGGCAGGTATTATGCAAATGTGTTACTCGGTGACATCACTACGTTACGGAAGAAAAGGCAGGACTTCAATCAAGGCGTTTCAGGCAGTTCAGGAGCAGTGTTTCTGTGGGGGAGAGTAACTCCCTTTTGGCATGGACTTCTGGCTTTGTAACTTTACAGACTTTTTACATGCACAAAAAATCTATACAGCACACTAAAAGAAAGAGAAAAAGCATAATAGGTCCTCTTTGAATATCTCTGGCATCAAACTGAAAAACCCCAGACAAGCCCTCGCACTTTTCGTTCTGCGAGGAATAGTAATTCAATAAAGTGAGCAGCAGTCGCTCATATCCCCTTCACCTTTGCTGACCTTTTAGATCATTACTCACAATGGAAAAAAGAGACAGAGGATAGAGGCTATTTTAGGGGACACGGCCAAGGTCTCCAGGCGGGAACGCTCCAACTTTCTCCCCGTATCATCTTAAAATCTTTAATTGGCAGCTGTAAACCCTGATTAAATAAAAAAGCACTTTGAAGCCCACAATATGAGCTCGGAGAATGCTACTGTAGTCTGAGTGAACAAGGGGGGTAAAAAAAAAACACGGGAAAAAAAAACTTCAATTACTGTTCAGAGACCACATCAAGCATTTTTTTTTTTCATTCTGTAAAAAAGGCCTTAAAAATTCAGGAGCTGTTTCGTGAACTAACGAATGCTGGTCTTGAGTATGATATTATTTCAGCAGAGTGAAGCAGAACTGAGGGGCAATATTATGAAAGAGGAGGTGAATTCATTTATAATGGAATGTAATAGCAGTACCAGCTCCGCTATAGGCGACTATATGCAGATCCTTTAGACCTCTCTTTGGGGGGAACAAGAAGAAGAATCTGTAATATGCACCGAGCACGCCACTGGAGAGCAAGAAAAGACAGAGCAAAAGTTAATAACCATTATGACGGATGGAACTCAGAGGGACAGCACTACTGTACATCTGTGCCAGTTTTCCCCCATTTTTAAAAGTTCAGGACATAGTAATTTAGGACAATAGCGGCTCCAGTTGTAACTTAATTGCTCTCGGAGATGAGGATATGAAGATCGTGAAATAAAAGTTATACTGTATCCTGGGCGAATACTGACTTCTGATTGACTGTGGGGTGTCACATAAATTTTAATAACGGGGCATTTCCTGCAAAACTGTTATATCATCATGCCAAATGAATGTGCTCTGAGGGTTTGAGTGCTACTTTTCTGCAACATGCTGAAAAATAGCATGAATAAATTATTTAAAAGTTGCCCAAAAAATGTGCAGGCAACTAGTGAGGGAATAAAAAATTGCCTTTTATGACAATAAAAGCTTAGAAAATCAATAATTACTACATCAAAACTCAAAAAATTACCTGCATCTGCACACAGTGAAAAAGAAACAAAACCCTCCCAAAAAAAAGACCAAGAGAGTTGGATGTGAGCAACCTCCCGTATTAAAATACATGCAGTAATCCAGAGATTACAGGTATTAATAGCAAATGCATGCAAACTAAAAATGTTCTCACACACTTTGATGCACTTTCACATTTAAACCACAGATAGATTTACATTTTTTATGACATAAGAAGGGTTAGAAAGAATTAGCACCTTCAAATGTTATTTGTGTGTGCGCGCGTGTGCGTGTGTGCGCGTGTGTGTGTGTGTGTGTGTGTGTGTGAGAGCTCCCTGAAGATAACAAGTCCCATCTCTCGCCCTGCTTCCCAGAGTGGCCGTCTCTAAGCTGTGCTAATCGATTGGCGAAGGAGGAAAAAGGGCCAGCTTTAATGTGTTGCATGTGAAGGATTTACTGGAGAGCAGAGCCACTGAATCAATGGCGTAGAAAATGCATCATTAGGACAGTGTCGTCCCCCCACACCACCCACCAAACCCCTCCATCACCCCCCCGCACCCGGCCCCTTGAGGGTCGGGACAGAACACACACACACACACACACACACACAAACTGGGCTTACGTGTGACGCTTGAGCTCTCGTGCCACAAAGTAAAAAAACCCTCCTCAACAACTCTCACGCCAAGTGAATCACATGTAACATAGTTGCTTCAACACACTTGTTAAAAGCTCCCCTGATGGCAAAACACAAACTATCCAGGCAGACGAATCAGCTCACTCTCATCCTACCTCAGCCATTTTGTCTGGAACTGTTTGGGAGACCCAAATTTAGCTTTTCACAATATGAATTATTAAACGTGGAGTGACTCCTAAGATGGTCTGCACCGTTACGTACCAGGTCGGGCACTCTGGGAAATCTATTGATGCTGACTAATGTAACAATGTTCGACTGATATCAGATGGACTTTTTTTTTTTTTTTGCATTTTCATGCCAAATAACTGTTAACAGCTGTTTCATTTGGGAATTTTATACTTGGCAGAGTGGAAAAAGCTCTGAAACAGTGTTTAGACCATCATGGGACTCTAAAACTCTGCTCTGAAATCCAGACAGCACAGCACTTTTAATGCTGAATGTCTTGATTTGTCTCTTTTATGATTTGGGTTGCTCTCATGTACGTCAGGCCTTTAGGAGACACAATATACCAGCCAAGTATCACAGGATTACCAGTATGTTCAGACTTGATGATAAATATCCAAAGCCAATGTTCCATCACAGGACAGCCCGGTCGCAAGAAAAGGCGCATGAATGACACGATAATGCACAAGGCAAAAGCGTGTAATAAGAACGCCGGTCTTGCTTTTGGCTTGTCATTTGTACGCCATGTAGTCTGTACTGATGCAATGTTAACGTATTTGCGTATATATGCTACGCTCAGAGCTAGTGACATAGAATAAAAAGTGAGAAAGACCGCTTATGGCGGGCGGGAGTGGAGGTGGATGGATCCAACAAACACAGGACTTTCAAGCAGGAGACCGGTGTTTTGTCTTGTAAATTACGTGACATGTTTTCCGTACTTATGTTAAGTTGTTTCCGTACATATTGTACTTAGTTTTCGTACTTATTTTAAGCCCAACCATGATTATTTACTAAACCTAACTAAATGGTTTGTAGCCTATACTGCACCTTCATACACACGTGTTTAATATTCACGCCTCTGCAAGGCAAAACATGATACGACATGCTATCCTCTGGTGGACAGGCAGGTCTATTACACACTTTGGCGTGATATCGGGTTGCACTGGAAGGAGTGCACACATAGCACGCCTGGCTTTCATGCACGAGACCGGAGTTCACCTCTTGTCACAAACCTGCAAGTGCATTGGTTGTCTAACCTTAACCATACCTTATTCTAATTGCTAGAACCAAGATCTTTCCCTAATCTAAACCATAACATAGTTTATATGTGCAGATTTTGCATGAGGAGATAATATGAACAATTTTGCCGTTGGACATAACAATTGTTGTCAGTAGGCGTATTTGCATCCACTTGTTAACTGTTTATCTCGATGAACCAACTCCTAATATTCGCATAACGGTAGTGGATGGAAAAACACATTAATTTGCATTTTATTTTGCTGATTTTCTGGAAATCCGATAAAAAATTTGCTCAACATTTGTATGGAAACTTGGTTACTGAATGTCTTTGCAAAATCGTTCCTGTCTGGGTTTGAATCTGCAGACACTGAACCATTAGACTGATAAATAATATGCAATAGAATAAAATAAATAACATTTTCTACTTTCCGTTTTTATACGATATTTTTATAGGATACTTTAGATATATTAGGTAGGTAGGTAGGTAGATGGATAGGTAGGAGCATATTGTGTCAACAGTCAGACGAGGACCTTGCAAAGCCGATTAATCAAAAATCCGTCTACAGATGAATCATGTATCACTAAGAGGACAAAGTGCTTTAAGTCTGTCATGGGAGTGGTCCCATGTCTCGTCCCCCCGGTAAAACACTTACAGGATAAACACTCCCATTAATATTCCTCCGTGCACCTCTCCTCTCCACTCGCCTCGCCTCTCTTCTCCTTTCCACTCCCTGTCCTATTATCCTGCCTCGGCGGACATCCTGTCCTGTCCCGTCCGCCTTGCCAACCTGCAAGATGGAGATGAGAGGACGATCCAAACGCAGAAGGGGGAACATGAATCATTACACTTCCTGTTGTTGCACGCTGTCCGGGGAAGGAAGAGAGAGGACGCCCCCGGGGCTCCGATTGATTCCGGAGACTTAATTGGGTTTATTAGCCAAGATGTTGGGCCCCGCGAGGAGGCTCCCAGAGGCCGCCGAGTCCCCCCCCCCACCCACCCCCCCACTCCCATTCCCACTCTTCTGAAGGAGAAAGCCTGCGTAATTGTTTTCCCTCCATCTTCTGTGTCATTGTCAGATGGGTCCTGCGGGATTATTAGCAACCCCAGGTCCCTCAATAATTCATCCAGAGCTATTTATACACAGATGGAGAGTCCTCTAAAGTCTCCCCCAGTGAGCTTATCTGACGCTTAGACAGACAGACAGAGAGAGAGAGTGATGGGGAGAAACAGTGCTACAAAGGGAAAAGCAAGAGAGAGACAGAACGAGAGAAAATGGGAGAGACGTACAAAGAGAGTGAGGAGGATGGAGGGAGGCGATCACAAAAAGAAATGCAAAGACGAAGCGAGGCGAGTCTGACAGTGGATAAAACAGTGCGAGCGAGAGACAGCAGCGCTTTAGGTAGACACAATGACAATGTTTCTGGTGTGCATTGAGTTTCAAGGTGAAACTCTCTCGTCTGCTTTGCCAAAGTGAACAAAAGCACCGTCCCGGGAATAGCACAACCCTCACACAACACACATTAATGGCTTTTAATCTTCCCCCCTTTTTCCTCCATTTAACACAATTAAGATGTTTGCAAAGCTAACATGGACCACTAGTCGCTATAGGAAGGACAGATGAAAGACATCCAGGGATTTCCGTATGCAAAGTAAACACAGTTATCCGTCCTTTCTAACGTGTCAATGCGTACGGCCAACAAAACAGCAGCAAGCCATTTCTTAAATCACCTCATAATTCAAACACAACATTAACACATTAGCATATTAACATTAGCGTATTAAGTAGCTTCTAATCCCAAACAGATAGCGGTTGGGCTACAGGAGGCTCTACAGGAGGCTCTGCAGGTATACCTGCGTCTTTCCGCCCGTAACTCGAGGAGACATTTTGTTGCCGTCGAGCTAATGAAGCCGTTGGCGCACAAAGTTGATTTTCAAAGTCCCTTTGTTGGTGCTCCAGCCACAGATAATTATATATATTCACCCCCTTTGGCAGTCACTTTTATCCAGCTCATTTAGAAAGCTTGGCTTCCTCTTGGACAAATTGGGACATTGAAAGGCAGATTGGAGTGATAGTTTTTACATTTTGCATCGATGGCACATTAATCAGGGCAACTATAGCTAAGGGAGAAGACCTGCTTTAACACCCTGTGAAAGGCTGACTGTTTGTCTGTTGCATCACAAAAGTTATTCATTATCTAAAGTACATTCTCTCTGCCTATATATACGGGACTGTACTGTAAATCCATAACGGACCATAACATGGGAACTGCCGATTAATATACAGAATAAGTGATAAATCACAAGCAAATGCTTTTTTAGTTTTTTTTTAACTACAGGCTTAAACCTGCAGTGTTCTGAGAGAAAACTAGACTTCTGCACCTCATCATGGCTCTGTTTTCAGGATTTAAAAAATCTAGCCCGTGACGGGAGACTTTGGCCAATCTCAGGTCATTTCAGAGAGAGAGTGTTCCTATTGGCTGCTCATTCAACGACAGCTGTAAATCACTTGCAAACTCCGATCATACAGTCAAACTAGGCATTGCTGAATCAATATTCTGTTACTGTAATGCCTATTTCTCGAATGTTTTCATAAACATCTTGCAGTGTACTGTTTAGCTGTAAAATTAGAAAGTTTGCTCCGGCTGGTAGGCAGTGCTTGGTATTTCCTAAACGTATCTCAGCATGGCTGCCAGGTCACAAACTTTCTAATTTTACAGTTAAACAGTACACTACAAGATGTTTCTGAAAACATTTGAGGAGAGAAATAGGCAATACAGTAACAGAATATTGATTCATATTTGATCAGCGCTGCCTAGTTTGACCGTTTGATCGACGTTAGTGAATGATTGACAGCTGCTCAGAGACGGCAGACACCAGCTCGGCTCTGATTGGTTGTTTTCCTCCGGTCTGTGAAATCTTGCCGATGCCATTAGGAGCACCGGAGGACACAGAGGCACATGATTTTTTTCAGATTACCTGTCTCATACTGTCAGGATATAGTGACCCTATTATAAAAATAACTTTTTTTAATCATATTTGCTCCATTTCTATCCACTGCAGCTTTAAGTGAGGGACTGTTTTACAGCTCATAGGACAGGGAGAGTCACCTGAACACAAACTGATATTTATAAAAGTAGAGCTTTTAATTAGAAACTTTGCTACAGTCTGCCGAACAGACTCAGTAAATGATTTACTTTGTCATGTTTCTCTCGTGATGATTAAATTGAATTAGTTTGCTAAAATAATAACTTTAATATTGCAGAGTAAAACACTTTCATGTTTTACTTAAATTGAAACCCACTTTTAATGAAAACATTTTTGGGAACATGACATTGGAATCTAATTCTCCATTTTTATTTATGAAGTGGACTTTTGTTAGCGTTAGATACAGCCTATGCCAAATTAATTGCTACTGCCCCGTGCGTCCTCATGGTATTGATAAACGATCCGTAGAGGAACGCATTGTTTTCTCTCTCTCTCTCCTACACACACACACTGACACACGCTCACTGCTGTTGCTCCGGGGAAAGCAAAGCTTATCAACTAGCCAATGCTCACACACGCCAGCGCGCACGCACATACTTCTCTGTCTCTATCTATAAGCCCATGAAATCATTCCACACCAAGTGAAGCGGGGTATGTATAGGTTTGGCCAGGATTCCCATCTCCTGTTCTGTGATTAAAGGACCAAACTAATGGGCTCTGTCTCGTAGGGAACCTGTGTGGGGCTGGGAGAGACCTCAGAAGCCATTAAATTGCAAATCTGTAATAATTTGCTGAAGGCTTTCTGTCCAGATCATTCCCTGGGCTGATTTGTGCATTGAAGTAACGCTCTGAATGGCCAAGCACAAACGCAGCTGAGCCCACCGGCCAGCCAGCCAAGTTAGTTTACTAGAGGGCAGACTCCGGATACATGCAGGGCCGTATTTACTTTACAAGAAACCACAGTGCAAACCTATGCTGCGGTTTTCTCATTTTCTCATTTGTGCCGGCAATCTGCGCAAAATTAGTGCTTGATTTATGGAGGCAGCAGCTAATCAGTCAATAAGCAACACGGCCTCTCAGTGAAGGAGAACTTTAAAGGACCAAAAAGCTGCAGACAATGGTCTGAGGTGTCTTTTATGAGACTCAAAAAAATAATTAAAATGGTTGAAATAAAAAATACTTATTTAATATTTAATAAAAAGAGATTCCAAAGCAGTTCATTTGGTTGCAATAACATAATAATATCTATTTATATAATTGTTTAAGCTAATGTTGAATATTTAAATAAACTTCTGAGGAAATTAAAAAGAAGAAAAGAAGAAGAAAAGATTGCTTATACGACAAGGCATTGCAATATAAATAAATAATATAAATAAAGAGTGCACTCACCATCAGCTCAGTGAATGCCATGTTCAAGTTAAGTTTAATAGCCACCAACGCTCTTTGTTTGATGCAAATATAATACTAAAAACATTGTGTTCATTTGCCATTGGCTGCTGCTCCCATTTTTTTGTTATATTCAAATATTCAACATTCAAAATTTTTTGTCTGTCACATAGTTATTGTCTTAGGTTAGGGGCTCATAAACAACATAAAAACATACACCCATGAAGACACATACAATTACATAAAAAACATAAAAAATAAATAAATGAATTAATAAATAAATAAGAGAAGGTGTCCAAAGCTGCATTAAAAAGTAGTGACAGTCTATTTGGCCTTGTTTAAAATAGATAATGCAGTGGGAATGAAAGAGTTTTTGTGATATATTGTTTTTTTTTTACTAATTCAATGTATTGATCTATGTAGGTACATTTTCTCCTAGCCACTTCAATCATGTGTCAACAACCCTATGAAGGTTTTCCTTTGCTTTGAGGTAGATAATCTTCTCTGCAAACAGCACGAACCTGCTTAAATCCAGCTGAATGTCAATCATTCGCACTTATGTTTCCTCACTTATTTGCAAGAATCATAAAAACATTTTCTCAATACGCTTTTTAATATGATAGATGATGGGAACACTCAGTTCTCTGCCAAAGTTAAAACAGTTGGTTTGACTTTTCTGTCCTTTTTCTAGCCAATTCAACAATATTTATAAATTAACAATTCAGCTTTATAAAAAGTGTAAAGACAACACGTGGTCTTTTATTTTATTTTATTTTATTGATTTAAGTAAAGGAAATTACTTCAGAACACCAATGGTTTGTCCAGACTTTGTATCACCCAAAATGTAAAGAACCTCTCAGCTGCTGTATGTTGATGGGAGTGTGACTGAACTGATATGCAGCAAAGAGCTACTTTGCACATGCACACTCATTTATTCTTGCAGATGCTAAAGACATTAAAACTTAAATACTATATAAACCAGGTTATTCTCATACACCATTCGTTGCTATATCTATGAAAAGTAATACACTGTAATTCGTATATATCCCACGAAATCTATCTCCAGGAAGTATAATGAGCGACAAAGGCTGCCTAGGAAGGAGGTCGGCGTGGATGGGTGGACCAAAAAACACTGGACCTTTGCCCAGGAGAACTGTATTTGTACCCAAAACGTCAACGTTAACTTGTCATGTAACTTTAGTACTTTAGTTATACCACTTCCGGAGTTATTTTAACTCGATCCTTAATTGACTAATTAATTAATTATTTTCCTAAACCTAACCAAGTATTTTTATTGCCTAAACTTAACTAAGTCGAACTTTTCCTAAACCTAACTAATTAGTTTTATTTTGAAAAGACTGTATTTGACTTATTTTGAATGGACACATCTTGCTGGACATTTGTAGGAAAATGTACAAAAAAAAAAAAAAAAAACTGTTGAGAAGTACTGTATGAGAAGACTGAACTGATATGCAGCAAAGAGCTACTTTGCACATGCACACTCATCTAATCTTGAAGACGGTAAACACTTGAACACTATATATACTGTCACATTAACATACTGAAGTGTGTGAAGAAAGTGCAGGAGCTAACACACCATAGATTGACAAATAAACAATAAAACCTGTCCAATTAACGTGTTGTCAGAGATCCATTTAATATGGAGGGCCGTTGCTTATTTACCCCCGGGGTGGCCGGAGCTGCAGGAGTCTAATTCTGCTCCCATCCCAGGAAGGTCATTCCCCCTTCTCGAGCCATGATGGCCACAGAGTAGTGCTTAAATCTGGCAAAACGCAGCCTATAAATTACAGCAGAGGACAGTGGGGTCAAAGCCTGGCATGGAAGTGGGCCAGAAGCTATCAATCTGCCGGGGCCAGCGAGGGCGACATCTGTCTCTGGGACTCCCTCACTCTTTCTACTTCTCTCTGTGTCTGTCTGTCTTTTCTTCCCTCTTCCTTTTCGTTCCTTTTGCTCACTCTGTGCCTGTCATTGAACAATCTCTCTGTGCCTCCATTTTTAGTCGGCACGTCTCTTTACAATCTCTGCTCTCATTCTTGTATATCGCCCTGCCTCTTGATATTCTTTGTCTGTCTTTGTGTGCCTCCCCCCACCACCACACACCCGAACCCTCTTCCATGGATCTCCCTCGCCTCTTTTCACGCATTCTCTTACATCATCCCCGTTTCAACATCTCTCTAATTCTCCTTCCCTCTCTCCCTCGCTCGCTCGCTCTCTCTCTGTCTTGAGCTCCTTGTCGTTTTACGCACTCTTGCACCATCTCCCTCTGCAGCGATATGTTTTGGTCTATCTGCTCTCCAACCAGCAGGATAGGATAAAGCCTTGATGTACTTTCCCTCAATGTGGTGCCAATATGATTTGAATGGTAATATCTGATAGGAGAAGCCACTGATTTGCTCCATTTTGGGGGAATGAAAATGGAATGATATGGACCCAGTGGGTACCTAGAAACAATTGGCAAAAATTGAAATACCAATTCAAAGCTGTTCAGTGGCCTTTTGTCGTTCAGAAACTAAATTTATTTCTCAAATATAAAATGGAACAAAGCTTCTCTGACCTGAACTTCAGATCCCTCGTGCATCTGTTAAAGAGAAGTAGTAGTTTGCTGACTCTGGGAGTCAAAACTTGTCAAGCCTAATCGAGTACAAACATTTCTTTTTGGTCGATGCTTCTGTCAGTTTCATCAGAACATCTTGCATTACACATTTTGCTCCCCAAACCTTCGAAAACTTCTGCATGACTTATTAATCCTCCTCCATTTTCTGAATCAAACTTGGTCTTGAATAATTGAGAGAGATCTTTGAAAAGCCCTAACCTCCATTCCCACCTTCCTTTTACAAGTCAACGTGGTGCATTTTTAATTGGGGGCCATGAAATAGGCATGAAGGGAAGATGGGAAGAAAGTGAATTGAATCAGGGACACTCAAACCTGGCAGTCGTCGCACCGCACCGACAGGAGTCTGTATGCATGCATACAGAGAAAGCTAAATATGTGCGTGTCCTGACGAGTCATGCCCATGCTCGACAATCTTTGACGTGCTTTCTGTCTGGGACAAATAATACACGGCTTGTGTAATCCCTGCTTTGGAGTATCCCAGCAGGCAGACCCAGATACGCCACTTCGAGTTATGTGTAGCAATTTGGTTGAGAATAAACATCAATTCAACTTTCTATGAACCATAAATCTCCATAGCCGAATGATTTGTTTAGTGTATGAGCCAATTGTGTATGGGCTAAAAAGGTAATTGAAAGTATCACTGTTTGGAGAAATCGTGAATGCTTATTACAATATCTATGTGCAAGGTGATAATATCTGTGATATTAAAACATAACTTGACCTTGAGGACGATGTTAGAAATGGTACGGAACATTTAAATATATTAGATGGAGTTTGAAGCGAATAAAAGACATTTGGAGCAGAAATATGTAACAAGAATGAATGCTTGCGTTAATGGACTGCTGCCACAGTTAGCTGTGACAAACTTTGCTTCTGTTCTTCATATTGCTGCTGTGTCATGCTGCTATTTCCTCGTGGACAGTCTCTGCAGCAGAGAGCTGCAGCTGGACCCGTTTTCATGTGAACACTGGGGGTTTGAGTCGGTTTTGGGCCTAAAATATAAATAAAATTAAACATTAAAAGTTGCTATAAAGTACTGCTTTAGCTAAGGCTTATAGTTGGAGTATAATCACACACATATACGTATATCCATATGCACAGAAAGGGATGAACACACAATAAATATACAGAGAAAATGTATACAAGCGCTTATAAGCCCACACATATACTGTACACATACAGATATTGGGCACGGATATTATAATATTCCCTGACATAATGCCTCCTGACTGTGCAAAGCTTGATAAAAGGAGCCTGCAGCTCTAATCTAAAAGGCAAAAAAAACCACCAAGTTCACACGCGGAGGAGATTCATAACCTTTTGACTGGTGAGCAAAGAAAACGGTGTTTAAGCCTTTTACACTGAACAACTACATATACTGTAAGGCATGGTGCCCGTGTAATTGCGTGGCACAGATAAGAGAGCCAGAAATGGAACAAAATGTAAAGTATAGAGACAGAAATCACATGCGGAGACTATATAGCAGGTTGTGTTATGGAAGCAGCATGTTTATATTTGTCATTATATTATACTTATCAAAGCTAATCCTGAATAGCAATGAATTTTAAAACTTGTAAAAAAAAAAAAATAATTATGTCAAGCTAGAAAAAAAAAAATAGGCAGGGCAGTTCCCCACAGGAAGCTCTATTATTAGAAATGAGATTATCAGTAGAACAAAAGTAAATCTCAAAAACAACATGTAAGACTTTCCAATATTTCAATAGTATTGCATTCCCCGTCTCCTGAACCGGCCACCGGTATCTGAAGCACGGTGGGGCTTGGAAGTAGTATTAAACGTACCTAAAAGAGTGAAGAGGCCTAAAGCGTCAGCTTTTTAAAAATTGAACACGGAGCACAATAATACTTATATGATGCAAGAGCCTTGAAAACAGAAAATATTTACCTCTCCAAGGAGCATTTGTCAAAAAAGGATTTTTTTTTTTTTTCATCCTCTGGAAGAATGGTACACCGGGGCAATAAACACGGCAACAGGAAAGTAAGAGCAGGAGGGAAGCCTGAGTGAGTTGTTTAGCCTCTCTTTATGGAAAACAAAAGGCCAAATGTTGATGAAACATTTAAGGTTATTTTAACCCAGCTGTGGGCTATTGGCTGACGAGTGCCCAAACACAAGAAAGCTTTTCCACTGTGTGCATATGAATTTTTCAGAGATGTTTTTCGCCTTAGAAATTGTTGCAAATATTATGAATCACTTTCGACTTTAGTTTAACAGAATATTGATATCCAAATGTGAGTTAGCGATCTCACAGGAAACAGAAAACATCACACGCCTAGAGTCTTACACTAGAAAATAATTCACTTGGAAATAGTAGAAATTAGCAAATAATCTATCTATCTATCTATCTATCTGTGTGAAAATTGCTGACATCAGCAGCCTCTCTGACCTATAACAATGACCACAAATCTTCAGTGTTGTGCTTCTCCACAGGTCTGCACCGCCGTCCACAGTAAGCCATGACATAACTACACACTACAGTAACACCCTCATATATGCTGACTAGACCATTTTACTGTATGATACTAGTAGACGTGCATGTGCTCCTGATCTGTCAACACAAAAAAGTTCTCTGAAGTTAAGTCACTATAAATGGCAATGTAATTGTAGGATTTATAGTTATTTCAAATGTGTGTCTTTGTTATTGGTATTGATATATTTCATATATATCAATTACATATTTACTTTTGTATTTACCAAACTTGCAATTTGTGTTGAATGTATGTCAGCACTCTGGAAGAGGAAATGAGAGGAACGTATGGGTGCAGCCATCCCTTTACATTATCTCTCTCTGTGTATGTAAAGGTCAGTGGTTTTAATGAGAGGGCCGCCGAGGTCAGAGGAGCCAGAGGGCTCCACCTCCTTGACAGGCCTCATGACTCCAAAACCTGCTGTTAGCATGCTAATCCTCGCAGGAGCTCCGTGAGCACTCCCTCCTTTGGCTCGGCGCGGTCATCTCTCACTGTGACTAACTGGCTCCCTGCTCGGCCATCAGCCGGCCCTCATCTGACAGTCCCCTCCAATAATAATGGACAACAGAGGCAGTGCTGCCTTGACAACGGCCCTCCTGACAAATTAGGCTCACTGTACTCCGCGCTCCGGCTCCGCCTCTTGTTTCCCCTCTTGTTGCTTGGCAGTTCTGGGCTGTGCCAGGACAGGGGTGTGTGGGGGGGTGGCGCGGCGTGTGGCGTGTGGTGCCCGAGTGGTAAGAAGCGACCCGCTCTGTGACACGTGTTGCCTTTCTCCCCGACAAAACAGTCAAAATCGATTGCAACGCGTCTTTATAGAACCGGGGCACAATGTGGGGCCTGAGCGCGCATTTTGAGCTGAGCTGAGTGGAGGATTCTGGGCCAGGGAGGAGAGGAGGAGCACATGAACACACACACACTCATATATGCACACACACACTCATCCCAAACCAAATGCGAGAGGAGGGGAGAGAAAGATCCCACAGAGAGAGGATGATGCAACGAGAGTGAAATTTTTCGGCCGGAACGCATGCTGCATTAACGCAGACCTGCAGGACGAAAAAAACACACCCGCTCTTCTTCCTCTCTTTGTTCAAAGCCACATTTGGTTTTTATCCTCCTTTTTTTTTTGCAGACGGCACTCTAATGGCAACCTGTAACACCTAATTGCCTGCAATAAAACACAGCATGAGACTTTCATGTTTTTGGCATCGTGACTTCCTGGCCTCACCAAACACGATGATCTGCTCTGAACCTGCTCCACTGACACATTCGCTTAAAAGGGCTGAAATATCAATACCGTAGACGTTCAGAGGGAACCATAACTCCCTTTATGACCTGCATAGATTATAGCCCCCATCTGTAGCATAAGCCATCTGCAGTGTGGGTACATTTAAACAGGATTACTATTGGTCATCACACTCTATCTCCACTTGTTTTATTTCAAACATATTAAAACCATTTTCTCAAGTATTGATATTAAATTACGAAAAAGCTCCAGAGCCAAGATATTATCATCAATCACCACAGTTATTTTTATTACAGTGAGCATGTAGGATGATCTGCACTAAAGACCTGTGATATTTTATTTACATCACTTGCCAGGTCAAAATGGACTATTTGGCCCGTTTCTTAATGAAGTTTCAACACCTGCTTTGACTTTGAGCAACTCCCCGGCTTCGCAACCACTTTAACTGTCTGAGCCTATGGCGAGGGGGCTGCTGCTAATGTATTTAGTTTGGCCAAGGACAAATATATTACTCGCATTAAATTACCACCAAATGAAACAACAGCAGTAAAACAAACTCGGTGACAGTTGCATTTGCATTTGCACGGAAAAAACGAAGATGTAGACAATAACGGTTTGGCCTGGAAACACAATACCGCCTGAAGATGTGACAGCAGTAAACAATAGATAACAACCTTCGGTTATTAAATGTCTTCCCCCGTATCATCGCGGCTCAATTGCCCCGGTGATTATTACATGAAATCAGGCTGATGAATAGTGCTAGCAATCATATCTACACCTTCTCTTCCTGAATAGACCCCCGCCTCCCATGCTGCATCGCCAGAGAGAGAAGAAGAGAAAGAGAAAAGGGCTGGCTCTTTGTGCTAGCCGTGCCTCTCAGCCCCGTTGTGCTTGGTAGCAGCAGCAGCAGCAGCAGCCGGTGACCATTATAAATGGCCTCTATTAGCATGGCTCGGTCGCAGAGGGGAGAGAAATAAAATCATTGGGAGAATGTAGGCCTGCGCCGGTGTCCCCGCGCCCGCTCCCAGCCTCTGCAGACCCCCGTCCCACACTCCCCTCCTCCACCGCTCCCTCCACCCCTCCATTCCAAGGGGACAGAATCCTAAAGACTAGATTACTAGTGATACATGGAGTCATTATGGGGAGGGTTATGGCAATAGTATCACGGGCACGGCTGACAATGGCTATAATAGGGGTCTCTTTCTTCAGAGGTAGCATTACCATAGCAAAGGCTGTTTCTTTAGGCTTGTTGATGTACAGCACAACACGAGGGCCTTTTATTACCTGCCGTGGCAGAAAAAAGCTCTGTATTATCTCGCTGAAAGCCATGCTTATTTCTTTGTAAAAGTGCCATGTCTCTTTGGGTAAAGTTAAATGAATGCAACAGTATCCCCCCAGATGAGGCATTGCATTGTTAGCGATGACAGATACTGTACCAAGTATGTGCCATTTGAGGAAAAAAACCAACAAAAAAAAACAGAGGTTGAACAAAATTGTAAAGGAAATAGCAGTTAATCATCTACAAGGTGAGGCTTTGTGTTACCACGGCTGTTATCCAACATGATGTCACTGTCACTGAGCAGGCAACATGTCAGTGCAAGAAGTACATAAAGTGAAGACAAAAGGGGAAGGAGGGAAAGCAAAGAATGAAAGGGATAAAGCAGAGTTAATGAAGAGGAGAAAAGATGTTTTCTGGTGGGCAGTTCTATAGACTTCACTCTACTGGAGCATTTCACACCTTTTAAGGGTCATCATGCCCTCGGTTTGACTCTTTCTACTCTATAGTAGGACTCTAAAAAATTTATACTGCGTGAAGGAACTGAGGGAAAAGGGGAGAGGGAGTGAAAGATCGTAATGTGTTTTGTACAAAATGTACAAAACACATGTAACCACTGAAATGGCACTGTTAAGGTGTAGTAAGTAAGCCAGACCTCATACAGAAAACACAGGAAAAAGTAAAAAAAAATAGCACTTTAAATGGCCTTTTACAAGATGCATGCATTATTTCTCTTCGAAAATATTTGCGTATTTGCTCGTAAGTGTATTTACTCCTGTCTCAAACTCTTGCTGTTCCAGCATGCTATACCTGATCCATGTTATGCTGTGTAAGTCTATCATAAACCCAGTATGACGGCGATGCACACAGTCAGTCACTTTGCCTGTTATTTGTGGGGACGTGCTGTCTTTTATCGCTAATTTGGAATGTTATCCTCGGGAGGAGAGTTGGGAGGGAATGTGGCCTATCGAGCAGGTCGAGCTGGTGAGCTGGTGAGCTGGTGAGCTGGTGAGCAGCTAGAGCCTCCAGCTAGTTAAAATATGAGCGCAGCGGGGGCTCGCTAATGAAAGCGGGGGCCCCGGCCCGGGAAGCAGGGCCGTATATCGCTGTGAGGAGACAGTTCTTAGAATCAGCTGGCCAGCCGTGCCTATAGTTCTGGGGCCACTGGTGATTAACTGTCCAACAGGGAGTCGCTACTACAGCTGGGCTATTAATAAAAGATACCCCCCCCACCACCCTTCTCTTCTTCCCTTCTCCACCTCTTTGGTTTCCCCCGTGCCTGCAGACAGTCTCCGCCCTCTGGAATTATTTGTATATCATAATCATTTCCTGACACATGGTGCATGTCACACATTGTTTACATGAGGCAGGAGGGGGCTTTAAAGGGGGAGTAATGTGTGTGTGTGTATGGGGGGGGTTGGGGATCCCAAAAAGTGATAGCTCATTCTTAATGTACTTTGCTCCCCTGGGAGATGTCCTGCAGGTGTAGCAGATCAATTAGTGACCTCTCGTTATAGGTGGTGATTTGCAGGGAATGACCCTTCCCTTGAGAGAGTGGAAAATAAAATAGGAGGATAAAGCTCAGTCATTCCTTCCTGTTGCACCAAAATTACAAGGCTGGTCGTTAATGTTACACCGAAAGGCCATGTAACATTGTGACACCACAAAGTTTATGATGATTCATTACTGGAACAAAGGGTTACACTGGGAACAGTTATAAAAAAAGAAAAATAGACCTAAATAATAAGCTTGGTTGGGTTAGAATGTCTAAAAATCAATTAAAATATATTTATGTGCAATTTATATTTCAACTTTATAGTTTAGATTTCATATTAAAGGAGGAAAAACTCACTCTGACAATCTTAAAAAATATATATTTTTTAAAAGGCTGTACAATATATTCATAGGCCTCTTGTGTTGCACACGTGCGTACACACGTGCACGCGCGACCGCCCCCCCACTCTCACGACCAACCCCCCCCCAACACACGCACACACACACACACAGACACAGCAGTGAGAGTTACGGTGTGCACAGTGTGTGTGTGTTTGGTGCTGCGGGCGATCAAACAACAGCCTCCTCGCTATTGCAACGTGAAAACGTGATGAGGTTAATGGTCTGGATTTAGCACCGCGGTGGTGAATGAAAGCACGTTTTACAACCGCGCCGGACTAGATGTGTGAACACACTCCCGTGCACACTCACTGCTGCCCACATAGAGGAGCATCGCTCCTCCTAATATCACCCAACACATAAATTCATGCCGTCGTGACTCCCGTGATTCGTGACACCATGCACCCTCATGCTGGGATATATAGTTGCAATGAAGCACTGAATTGCAATGAAAAGGAAATAAAATGCCACAAATCCAGCAACAACATGCGTAAAAGTCATTCTTTATCTTTACAGAAAATTGCACAATCTTGCCAATTAAAATCCTGCATGATTTTGGCTCCTCACTCTCACCAATGTGTGACAGATTTGACAAAAACAAGTCTAGAAGCACCCACCTTTGTGCATGCCCGTGAAGCGGTCCTTCAGCACAGTGAGCTCGTAGATCTTGCCGAACTCCTCGAAGAGTGGCCGGAGGTCCTTCTCGTCCAGGTTGCGTGGGATCTGACCGATGAAGAGTTTGATGGCATCGTGGTCCTTCATGGGGATGGTGGCCGGGCAGCCCACCACCGGGCTGTGGCTGTGGCTTAATCCGTTCACGAGCCCGTTGGTGTTGGCGGAGACCACACCGACACCGACACCGTGCAGCACCGTGCCGTCCACCTGCCCGTTAGTTAAAGTTGCCATCTTCTCGGACCAACCAGTGAGTTTGTGGATGTGGGTGCGCAAAACAAGCAGATGGTTGATGATGGTGGGAGAATCGTTTTTACAAAAAAAGAAGCTGCTGGAAGTCTTGGTCAAAAAAAAAATGTGGTTCCAAGAAGACCAAGAAGAAGCCGTGCCAGAGCCGATTCCACTCTCGTCCTATCAAAGCCAATATTTACACTGATGTGAAAACACATGTAGCATTTGGGCGAAGACGCATATCAAAAAGCGGAGCAATGCCGTGTTGGTCCCGGTGGAGGCTTTGATTCCTTATATTTATGTCCTACCCAATAACTCGTTCATTGATTTCATAAAAGAGAGACACAGAGAGAGAGAAAGGGGGAGGGAGAGAGGGAGAGAGAGAGAGAGAGGGAAGAGAGAGAGAGAGACCAAGATGCGTTCACTGTCTATTTACACCCACGTTCCCTCGTCCCAGCTTCTTGGCACCCTTTTATTTTTTTTTGCATTGAGGAGTCGGTATGGGTGTCTTCTCGGTTTAAACGGACGGGACCGGTTCAATCTCCTCCAGAGCTGCGGGGAGGTTTGAACAAACCTGGGTACATATAAACTCTTCATATGTCGTCTGTGCACCCCTCCTTTTTCTGATGCGAAGACCATAGTGGTACATTCCACCGAGGGGAGAGGGGCTATAAATAGAGAAATATAGAGAATACGGTCCTTTGTGCTCCTACACTCAGAGCAAATAACTACACAGACTCCAGATATTATGCATTACTTCGTGACTGACATGCACACTATATTCTTTTTTAATTCTAATAAGCTGTAAAAACAACTATTTACTCCTGATATGTTTGCATTTACGCACAATAAACATTCGTAGATGGATTGAAAATGTGGCTGCATGTCGTTTCTTAAAGAGGGTTTGATTTTATGCTTAAATCACACTTGATATCATCTTAAAAGCTTCCTCCTCTGCTCCAGCAGCAGCAGAAGCAGTGAGTCGCTATACGCTGCTGGCCGGTGGACAGCTCCGTGGTGCTGAAACGCGTTCTCGCCGGTGGACAGCTCCGTGGTGCTGAAACGCGTTCAGTCCCACAGAGGCGCAACTAAAGCACACCAACACCGACGGATCAGGATTCCTCTGACGGTTCCGACCGCTCGTCGTTATTGTTGAGACGCAAAAACAGCAGGGTTTTTTTTTGCAACCGGTGAGACGACGTGTTATTATTATTATTATTATAGCTTCCTCTCTATCTAGCCATTTCCAAAAAGTCATGTGGATTTTTAGATGATTTGATTTCCAGCAAGGGGAAGTCTGTGAGCACCGCCGAGTGGCGTAGAGAGGGGGCACATCGAGGATGGAGAGAGAAAGAGAAAAAAAAAAAGAAAAGTCACACCAGAGTGGGACAAATTGACAAGATGGCACAGAAATCCACATTCAGCGATGTCGGCAACTCTTTTAGGTGTTCTTCAGGGTATGATAATCCTCAAAAAAGACAAAAAAACACACATTTCAATATTATAATTTACACTGTAAATGCAGAGAATATCTGAAAAGCTATTTCTCTGTAAAAAACGCTGATTGATCATTTGGAAGGACATCCAATATTCATTACATGAAATTAATTTTAAGCTTACTTTAGGCCTTTAGGCATCAACCAAACAGTTTTTAATCAGATGTAAAGTGGCCAGTTTGATTAGCAGTCCTTGATTTATGAAAATCTTAGTATGAGTGAGTTAGGTGTTGATATTAAACACCACTCAGAGTTGAAGGTCTAAAACATTTATACATAAATTAAAAGCACATTTACGCCTGTGATAGACGTTGACTTAACATTCCTGATTGAATCGGTAGACAAAAAGAAAAAAAATCCTTCTTTCTTAGATTAAACACATTTTTTTAGCATCATGCTCCAGGACAGAATGATTTTTATTACCCAACACTGAACATCATCTTAATCCCATATAACAGGAGTCTGTTTTGCTCCTAATCTGTGATCTTACAGCTCTGAATTGAGTGACCTGGACAAGGTGCAAATCGAGTGACAGTAGGTTTGAAGATTCATTCTCAATGTGGGTACAATTTATAATGACAGACACGTCTTTTGGATATAAGATCAGGTATTTCCAATTCAATTCAACCTGAGCACAGGCATGACCTCTCGGTGAAGATCAGTGGCTATTCTGCTTTATTCCTTTGGGAGTCAGTTCATAGTGTTTATCTCTTTTCCCCCAAAGGACAGCTACAATACCCGAGGTCATGGCAATGTGTAAATGATAAGAGTGATGATATTTCTATTGAAATCCAGTCTGATGAATGTCATTTAAACAGTCAGCAAAGTATCCTGGAAAAAATGAATTACTGACAGTGGAGATGGAAACATAATGGAAAACATATCTCACCCTTTCTCTTGTGCTTCAGTATGTGACACCGTTATCTCACAGAAAGGCAAACTAATTAATATCCACATAGAAAGACCCATATACATTTTGATCTATATATGGAATAGAGGGACTGTACTCATGTGTATGGCCATGCTGAGTATTTAACTCTTGTTAAAATTGGTTGCCCATATATGATAAAGTGTTGTATTCATATTAGACCAAAGGGTAAAGTGTTGGGTGTACAGGCATTGAACCATTCTGCAGTGAGGGGCAAAATGAACTCGTAGTCTAGCTACTCCAGTTATGCTTCAGTATTTCCAGTCAAACCACGCAGCCTGAAGGCCTCATAGTATAGCAGCGACATCCAAGTCTCATAATGTTGACCTATTTGTTTTCATTTTTTTGGCTATGAGGCATACCCCCCCTCCGCCTAGACATTAGCCAACCATTAAATAACAAAAGCGACACACTCTGCGCCTCTCTCACCTCTTTCTGCTCTTCCGCCAGCTAAATGGCCCGGTAATGTCATCCCATTCTCACGGCATGACCGGGCCCCAGCAGGGCGGAGGGGGGGGGACTTGGCTTTCTTTGGCATGACACCGTGCTCTGCTCTCCAAGCTTTCCCTCGGGGCCACACTCCATTCACCACAGCAGCCTTGCCTGCGCTCACGCCTGACTTACCTCCGGCAATATTTTTTAATACAAGGGTGAAATGGGAGGGCACAAATCATTGTAATTATGTTCAGTGGGTACTACCGTGATGATTATGTAAGGTATGGCGCCACGATGGTTCCCTCACGGTCTGTTTCGTCACACAACCTACCTACCTGTGAGCCACTATGAAATGTTTTCAGTGTCGCCCGGAGTGAAATGGCTTCTGTGACTGAGCCCATCGGACTGATAATAATAACACGCAATTAACGAGCAAGACGTGTAACAGTGTGTCTTTTTCGCTCCCAAAATGGTACTTATTTTAATCCATTTGGGTATACTCAAATATGACTGTGTAGATCTTCAAATCATTTGTGCCCACTGCACAGGCGTGCTGAGAGAAATCCTGGTCTGTCAGACAATTTTCATATTTATTCTCTCTACATTACCCCCCAAAATCAGATTTTCAATTCAAATGCTCTTTAGTGAAATAAGTCAAGGCTGGACTTTGATAATATGTACAGCCTATTAGAGACTGCAGTTGTAAAACAGGACCAACAAATGAATTTGAAACAGAGGAACACCGACATGCCTCTGAAACTAACCATGCTACCAAACGTATGCCTCTGTCCATGGTGCTAGAACTAACTGAGCAATGCTACTAAACATATGTCTCTGTCCATGGTGCTGAAACTAACAGAACAATGCCACCATAGAAATTAAATAGGAGTAGAAGGGTCATTGAAGTGTTTGCTGTGGTAATTTGACTGGTGTAAGAGAAAATAGCGATTGCTGTTAGTTGTTATGTGATAACAGAACCCACATCAGTGAGGCTGTAAAGTGTTTGGTCGCAGCTCCTATCAGCTACTCTTATGTTCTATTTCTATGAATGCTACTAAACGTATGTCTCTGTCTACGTGCTGAAACTAAGTGCAATGCTACAAAACGTACGCCTTTGTCCACGGTGCTGAAACTAACGCAACGCTACCAAATGTATGCCTTTGTCCATGGTGCTGAAACTTACTTAGCAATGCTTCCAAACCAATGTCACTGTCCATGGTGCTGAAATTAACCGAGCAATGCTACCAAATGTACGCCTTTGTCCATGGTGCTGAAACTAAGAGCAAGGCGACCAAACAAACGCATCTGTCCATGGTGCTGAAACTAACAAAGCAATGCTACCAAACCAATGTCTCTGTCCATGGTGCTAAAACTAACAAAGCAATGCTACCAAACGTATGCCTTTGTCCATGGTGCTGAATTAAATATATGTCAATACTGACAGGTGCTGCCTTTTATAGGGCAAGACGGACAGTAAATTTACACTTAAAAAAGGCCTATAAGAAGAAAGTATGGACAAGGTTCAGACAACCATATGTGGACACCCTGTTTTTCCTCAAAATATTCATCTGAGCTCATCAAAAGGAGGTCACTTCATTCCTCTCCCCCCCCACCCCCCCCTCCAAATGAACCTTTGCAATCATACAGCAGAAGAGGCCTATTTTGCCCTTGGAATATTGCTCCCCTTGCTCGTCATGGCTTCAATTTTCCATTTCTGCACTGTAAACGGTTGCAGCAAGGCAAATAAATGAAAAGGGAAATGAAATTCTGGGTAGCCAAGTTACACAAATAGATTGATAATCTGCATGGGGCACCATAAAGAGCTCTGGCGTTTTCAATATTACCTATTCTGCATAGTAATGTCTTTTCTCACCTCTCCTTCAGATGGGACAAAGTTCTAAATCTCCTGTAGCCTTGGGACACCCAGGCTGTATATCACCTCCCAGTAATTTAGGAGGAAGAGCGCAAAGGAATGAGGAAACGACATGTGCATGACTAAATGCTCAGAAAGTTTAGAGGGACGAGGAGGGCAGGAAGGTCCCCTTTCACTTGATTAGCACCAATTTGTTAGAAATTGGAAAGGATGTGCGAAGGAAAAAAAAAAATACTGCAGTAATTTCAAATGACGTCTTATAAAAAGTACACAGCGTTCTTGGCATAAACTGTGTAGTATGATGATTTTACTTATATGTCACATAATATATTATCATATTCATTATATGCAGAGACTTCCATCTAGTTTACATATAAGATCATTTGTATGTGAAGGCATTGATAAGGAAGGACATACAAATATGCAAAAACCCGCAGAAACATAGCTGGTAATTGGGAGACGGAATATTTCTTAATTTCCTGAGGCAAAATGCATTTTATTGGGTCATGCGTGGAATGAACAGTGTTACAGTGGAAGTTTGTTGACACTGGGTTGAGAGGCGGGATATTATCTCCCCTTGGGCAAAAACAAACAAAAGCCATAAAAATGCATTCAATAACACATTAGAACCATTAAAATTATTTTCAAAACATCCTTCCAGCAGATCTGTGGACTAAACATGTAACCTTAGTTTAGTTTAATCCACACAGTGATCACACTGTAGGCTATTGTGTGCTTGATAAAATTAGCACACATGTATAGGTCTGTAAATTCTATATTTAATACATACACATTTAAGACATCACACTCCAGTGACCAGAGGCTATAAAAGAGATTTTACAAACCAAGTTTAACCAAGTTTAAATGGTGTTGCAGTGCAAGATATTAACAGGCGTGCAATCCCCTATTTCTCTGTAAGTATCGGGAAATTGCTGCATTACACATGTGCTGCCCAGAATTCCTAAAATGAGCATACAGCCGAGCACAAAACAATAATGACAAGACGCGACGGATTTCATTAAAATAAAGCCTGTAGATTTGTGAATTGCACAGCCTCCTGGGAATCTCATTCTGTGGAGCAATGAGGTGTGTCTGTCTCTCGCCCCTGCGGTTATACCTGGGCTGCATTGGAAAGAAATTAGTGCTGTGACATTTGACATGGGTGGGCGTCTCTGCCTGTGCCGAGTGCCAGCTGCACAGATCAGCCACGCTGACAGCTCCTCTCCCCGACTGACTTGCTGCCCCGAAAACACAAGCCTCTTGACAACATCACACATACACTGGCATGCACTGTGCACATATAAATGCAGCTTAGGCACGTAGATGCACCCGCACATGGGCTTTCACACTCGGAAACATGACAGAAAATTAACCTAATTCTGTTGCGGTTCCTTTGTGACTGTAAAACCTTATTGTTGTGTCCGACGTCGTGCGTCATCTAGTCAATCATTCAAGACAGAAAATGTCTTCAGTGTCTGTCTGCCATCTGAATCATGCAGCAACGAAATCCCATTTCCACCACAACAGATCAATTCCACAAAGGGGTCAGGAGGTGAGATGACCTCCAACCCCTGGCTTTGTTGGCTCGCACTGATGATACTCCGAGGGCTTGACCTGGCTGTCAGGGTGATGTGACACCTCCATTCCGGATAGGCAGCCATTTTGGGGCCAGAGTTTCTGACTCCACGGTGTCATTAATTGCTCTGGGGAGGACAGTGGGACTCACAGGGGACTGAGATAACACCTGGTTCTCTGGTTTACCCCTGGGCCAAAAAATATCTCGAGTAAGGATGAGGTGTAGCGTTTGTGTCACTGTGGAAGTGTGTGAATGTGTGTGCACTCATGTGTGTATGTGTGTATTATATATTTCTAGATCACTGTAATTTACATGTGATGGGTGCCAGACAAGTGAACAAACCCACACGCAAAAGCAAATATGAGCTTGTCTTTGTTCATGTGACCCAGAAATCCCACCGGCCTTGTCAAGCTGGGATTTTATTTACTGGCAGGGATGTCTTTACCACACACACACACACACACACACACACACACACACACACACACACACACACACACACACACACACACACACACACACACACACACACACACACACACACACACACACACACACACACACACACACACACACACACACACACATATTGACACACAGCTGAAACAATGCTGCCGTGACAGGTTTACGGATAAGTTATATACTGTGGGCTGGTAGCCTCTCTGCTGATCCACATGTCCAAAAGTGTCAGGAGACAGGACAATAATGGATAAGCCATCATTGATTCTCTAGGCAATACTTAACATTAAACCTGCAGTAGGCAGAATGTTTTTGGCATCATTGTGCAAAAATTCCATAATAACCTTTCAGCATATTGTAATTCAAGTGTTCTGAGAGAAAACTAGACTTCTGCACCTCATCATGGCTCTGTTTTCAGGCTTTAGAAAATCTAGCCCTTGACGGGAGACTTTGGCCAATCACAGGTCGTTTCAGAGAGAGAGCGTTCCTATTGATTGTTCATTCAACAGAGGCAGCTGTCAATCACTCGCGAACTCCAATCAAACGTTCAAATTAGGCAGCACTGATCAAATATGAATCAATATTGTGTTGCTCTAATGCCGGGGGGTCAGGGGAGAGAAAATGTAAAAAAAACGCATCAAAGATCCACAGTGCGTAGAGCTCCTTAGACAACACCAAGGAGCTAGCTATGAAAACTAAACATAACTGTCCCAAATAAAGCATTATATGATTTATCCTACATGTATTAATCAGAACATTCACAATAATCACTCAAAATCAGCAGGGGGAGGCGCATAGAAACGGCTGTTTTAGCTGGGCGGGGGTCGCAAATACCAACCTGATTATTCTGGGGGGCACGCGACTCGAAGCGATTGAGAAGCACTGATTTAGTGGAGTATGGGATCAACTGACAGGTAACTGAGGCACCAGCATACATAATAGATAATGTTAGGAAGAACAGATTAAACATGTAGGCCATAGATTTGATTCTTAATCTGGAGCAATGGTTGACTGGTTATTGAAATACTCAATAAATGGTCTCCATAACTTTAAGAAACCATCAGTTGCTCCCCTGAGAGAGAATTTAATTTTTTTCCAAGCTTAGAAGAAACATCACATCATTCAACTAGATTGAAAATGAGGGTGGTTTTGGAGATTTCCAGAATAGTAATAGCCTTCTTCTTGCTAAGAGTGTTGTAAAGACAATTATATCCCCATATCAGGCCGTGCATTGTAAGGGCTCTAACGGCACACCAAATATGGCTGGCAGTGAGCATGGTTGTAACGGTATATAAGACAGTACATAAACAACTATAACCTCCTGTGGCCACCCATAAGAAGAGGCTGGTGTCTAAACACATTATGACTGACAATACTGTAACATAAAACACAGTTGTAATAATATAAAATATTGCTTCATAAGAGAAGTTATTATTGCTGACAAAGACTGAACATTAATAAACATTTAAAAATGTTCTTGCATCTGCTTCCTTATCGTGCAACCCAATATCACACCAAAGCGTGTAATAGACCCACCATAGGATAGTGTGTCAGCGTCACATTTTGCCTCGCCGAGGCGTGATTATTGCACTCGTGTATGAAGGTGCAGTACCAGCAGGGGGCAACAGAACCACTCACTTAAGTTTAGGCAACAAAACCACTTAGTTAAGTTTAGGAAAAAATTTCATGGTTGGGCTTAAAATAAGTACGTAAACTAAAATACATACGGAAACAACATAACAGTATGGAAAAACTGACAAGCATCACTATCGTAACTTCCAAACAAAACACCGGACTCGTACACCGGTCCCCTGGTTGAAAGTTCTGTGTTTGTTGGACCCATCCACCTCTCCTCCCACCCGCCATTAGCAGTCGCTCTCCCCTTTGATTCTACGTCATTACATTGCGGTCAGTACAAACTACATGGCGTGAAAATAACATGCCCAAAGCAAGAACGGCGTTTTATTACATGCTTTTGCCTTGCGCATCGCATCGTTTCATTCACACAGCTTTTTGTGCGACCGGGCTGTATAGTGTGTTATAAACCATCTATTAAATGTTTGTATACTGGTGATAAATGTGAGGGGATTTAAGGTAATAATCTTTATGATTTGAATTAAATCAAACCTCATTTTTGATACAATTTAGGATCTGCAGTTTTACAGCAATAGCCAGTAAATGTATTTACACTCTGTAAATTAAATACTTTTATATATAATGGTTTTCATGATTAGTGGCGGAGCCCAACATTGAAATTGCCTGCCTTTGCATAACTACAACATGAGTTTGTTTGCACTGTAAGCAGATACACCAGTTGCCATTCTGTTTTATTTCTTACTTCTTTCTTACTGCTCAATGAGAGTTTGCTGCCCCGAGGATTCAGGGACATGTAGTATTGTTACACTTAGGTGTCACAAAATCAAACAGGACTGAAATGTTAAGGATTATAACTTTAAAGTAAAGTTTTACCATTTTCTTACAATATGTTCCATTTCCAAGTGTTCTGCTTTCTGAACCTCTTCAGTGGTAACTCACTCCTCAGAGCTCCTTAAGCATGTATTTTGTGAAAAAAACCCACCTGAAGACGAATCACTGAATAACAATGAACCACCAGTCCTGGCAAGTCTGCAGCCCCATGTACTGCTCGATGATGGCAAAACAAGGTCTTTTTAATTGTTTCTGTCAAAGCCTTCTCCTCACAGACGGCTGTGAGACTTTGCTTTGGCTGAAGTTCTTCACAATAGCATCCCAGTAAGCAGTCTAATTATAGCCGCTAAGGGGAAGTGATAGCGCATATTGACGATGCAGTTAAATCCCTGGCACAGAGAAGGGCCCTATGATTGCAATATAATAATTTGGCATTTGGCTAGACAAAAGAGGCCGCGCAGAAATATGTTTCAAGTCTTAGACAGAAAAAAAAATGACAACAAAAGAAATAATGGTGTAATTGAGGTGAGTTCTTGCAGAGTTGGGTGCGTGTGCGTGTGTTTCCGGGGGCCCCCGTGGTTTGCTCCTGAGTGATGTGTAGAGTCTTATCGGCTGGGGAGAGGAAGTATGTGTTACATTTTTTTGTCTGATAATGACAGATGAATGGAGGCGGACAGACAAAAGGATGACAGAATGATGGAAGGGATTGCGGGATAAACAGACAGGTGGAGCGATAGATAGATAGATCCGTTTTACTGTACACTGCCTGGCAGTGAAGTTCCCAATGTGCTTAGGAGTAACTTTCACGGTGTGGGAATGATTGTCAGTGTGTGGGCTCTGTGAATAGAATATCGAGCCTGGATGAGCACAATTGAGGTGATTGTTCACAAACACACACATGCGTATTCCACAGGCTCACACTGCGCTGTACGCATGGTTGCTCTTTAAGTTCAATTAGCATGAAAAAGGCTTTTTGATGAGATAGAAAGCGGTAAATGGAAGATGAGTGAGAGGAAAGGAGGCTTCCTCATACTGCCTGTCTTCTCTCCAAACAGACAATGTAAATACCAAGACGCCAATCTTCCCGGTCTGACCCCTAATTTGTGTCTAGCATGCCTCTCTGAACTTTAACACCCTGCCCGCTATGTTCATACTTTTCTTTACTCAGCACTCGGTGGGACAAATTAAACAGTATTCGCGTGAAAAGACACAAACCAAGTGTAGAAAATCCATCAGCCAACAAGTCTGAACAAGGCCGTAGCGTCTGCCCCCAGACACAAACACGAAGGGGCTTCCTGGCAACAGCTTTTGCTCAGGTAGGGAAAGGTCATTAATAATGAATACTAAATCAGCATCTGAAAAAGGTTACCGTTTTCAAACGCCGCACTCCCTTCCTTGTACCTCTCCCGTAGCATTTATTATAGCCTTTTCACTTTCCTTTCACTGTCACCTCTTTTGTCAGTGAAAATATGAGCTATGGCTTTGCTCCGGTTCTGTAGGGGGCAGGAAGGGAGATGAGAGGAAAATGGTAGCGTAGTGTGATTCATTCATACACGGATCAAGTGTGATGGCTCTGGGAGTGGTGCTGGGTTATTTGGTTTTCTAGGGCCCGATGTCATTGTGTGAGGTTTTTCATAAAATGTAATGCAGTCCTAAAACCGTGGAAAGGTGTATATATATATGAAGCTGCAATGGAGAAATTTCATAATGGAGTTGAGAAAGGGAAAAAAAAGAAGGCTGTTTCTAAATATCTTAGTCAGGAGGTGGATGTACATTACACAGTTTGTGTCTCCTTTTGATAGAGGAAATATGACTCATTCTTCAGCTGGCAGTGCTACACACATTTGGACCACATAAAGCACTTTCGCGCACAAACACACACGCTTGCACATATTCATTACAATGCGCACAGACGTGGATACAACACCCACATTGTGTCGCCGGATAAAGGGAGCGGGAAAGAAGTAAGCAGTGTTACAAATAGACTTTCAGAAAGGCTTTTGAGCAGAAGGAAGGAGAGCCTTGAAGAGTGTGAGCCTTCAGAAAGGCAGACGACAGCACACGAGCACACCCGCCTGTCCTCCCCCCTTGTCTCCCCACTTGTACTAGCGCCGCAGCGAGAGAACATAATATAAACCGTGACACATTTTGCCAGTGTTCATAAATGCGTTGCCTAATCTTCAAATGCATCACCCAGCGTTCACTCAAAAGTGCTGCACTCTTCGCTCACAACTTCCCGTGATCCTGGTTTGAGGACTCCTGGAGGACACCGTGGTGTCGTGCTGTGAGGCTGTGGCCACATATGTGTGCACCACATGGTTCCCCTGAGGGAACCGTCTGATTGGATATGGGTGCTGGAGCCTGTCGCCTATCTGTGAACTCTCCCTTAATCTGGATATAGTAAGCCCACAGGGAAAGACATATCACAAGGCCCAGGTTCAGTGTTGCCTTCATCTTTCTTCCCAACTCACTCATGCAGCTGACAAGAAAAATTTATTAACAGAACTGTTTTATAAACTGTAGCACTTATATACTGACTACACCGAGTCCATACACTGAAATCACATTTAAGAGCACGAGCAGAAGTTTGATCAGCTGTATTGGAGCTACTTATCTAACTGTAAAGCGAGGAATCACGGTCAGTCTGTGTGTTATTCGCATATCTCGAGATCCGTTCATCCGATCTACTTCACACTTGGCAGGTGTATTGATGGGGACCCAACGGAGTGCTTTTTTGCACATTTGGGGCAATTCGGACACGCGACACATCCGGTATTAATAAACTTTTAATAAACAAGCAAACAGCGCTCTGTGCAGCAGCGGGGGGAGGGGCTTCAGGGCTCTGCAGAGTCGAGCATGTCGTCCGCAGCGGGGCCTTTACCGGCTGCGGCTCATTGACTGCAGTTCACATTAACGTTACAATCAAACTCTTCTTCACTTCCCTGGAGTCAACGAGTGATGAGTTCTTGACAACGCTGCAAGCAGCACCTCTGGGGTCCAAGCAAGGAATATATAAAAGAAGAAAGGGTCATTATGTCCATGAACTCATGTTGGTGCCAAGCCGGTAGTATTCTACATGTATTTGATTGTAATAGAGCATCTTTGTTGACAATAACTAACCAACCATCAAACTGATATTTAATAATATTCAGGATTGATAATGTTTCCTATTATTGTCAGGAGGTGGTGGTAATCGGCAAATTTGCTATGCCTCTATAAATCTGGACCTTTATACCGGCACTTGCATATTAAGAATGGTGTCACGATGACGTATTGACCATTCCTTCTTTTATATATTCCTTGGGGCCAAACAATCGACCCGTTCCAAATAGCCATGCTCTTCCGAATTGGCACGCCCCCCGCCAACGCTGAAAGCAGCATTAAACCTTTTCAAACTCGTCAACATAAACATTGTAAATGGGCCCCTTTTTATTTCATGTTGCAATGTTTGTTAATGCAGTAGCTGGCAGGAAGTAAACTTGGACCATAGTCCTAGCAATAGAATGGCATTGAAACGGTCTGTACTGGGAGCCAATCAGCCAGTTCCAAACGGGCAGCGCACTGTAGAGTAAAAAGCTAAAACAATATCCCAAGAAAATATTTCTTCCTTTTTTTTTAACACTCTGTATACACAGGAAGTGCACCTAAAGAACGAGGGTTTGTGGTTTGCATATTTACATTTTCACATATCAGATACACTTTGTATAATGAGAAGTTCTTATTTTGTTTGTGAGAAACATTATTTTCTTATTACTATACGCCCTATACTGCTTAAGGAGAGAAACGTGACGTAGTGCTGTTGTTAGTCACCCACCTCGACCTCATTACTGAGGTGTTGAATCATTAGGAGGTAGAAGTTAACTGGGCTGATGCTGCTAGGAGATGTTTCCAAGGCAACTTCATCCTACACAAAGGAACATATATAACCACTATCTGAGAAGAATGATTCTCAAACCTTTGTTTGAAAAATGTAAGAAAAAAAGGAGCTATTTCTTTAAGCAAAGGACTTCAGATGATGATATATGTATAGGCAGCAGTCTAAGTTTGTGTCCTTGTGTGTATATGAGTGCACCCTACACACACGTGACGTGCCTAATGGACACAGGTGCGTCGGCCTGGCTCTCGCTGGGTGACCTCTCCCTTTATGTTAGCACCTCATGTCATGCAGAGGCAGAGACAACACTTCCCAGGGTGGATCGATCTCCTCTACACCGCAGTACTCTGCTCTCCTGTCTCAAACACAAAGGGAATGCACCTGCCTGGAAGTGCGGCTCTGACACAAAGCCTGCAGGGAACCAGATGTCTCTGAGGCGTGTTGTGGAATTGATGCTTCCACTTCCATTTCATTTATATCCAACAAAAAAGAAGCACAACCCAAATGGATATAGATGGAAAAATTATGCCCGCAAGTCTTTGCTTTGTCCAAAAGGAACCCTGATAAAAAAAAATGAAAAAACATCAAAAATACGAATGAATATTTTGAGTATATGAAATAGTGTAAATGTATTTATGGTTTTATTTACATAGCTCATGGAAGAACAAAAACAGTTAGCTCCATCGATGTGGTGAGACCCCTGCATTTTATGTATAGTTTTGCACAGAACCTAGTGATGAAGAAACACTCATTTTAAGTTAAGACAGCTCACACTGCTACTGTGCGTTATGGCTGTTTAATAGAAAGATAGATATTTTATTGTCCTCAAAGCGGAAATTTGTTTTGAGAATATGCATAATGTGCCTCCAGAACATAGATACATTTACTTACAACAACATACATACATTTGTACAGAATACATAGTAGTTATTGTGATAAGCGAGCTATGGAATGAATTAATTGAATGAACTGTGCGAACATTTGTACGGCTCTGTGATCAATGCGTTCATGATCACTTTGTCAGGCTCTATGATCTGTGCTTTTGCACAGCTTTTTCTGCACTGCAATGAAACTGCATGGCTCCCTCCCTGTATAGCTGCCTGTGTGTAGGTTAGCATTATCATTTCTTCTAGCTGCCGTTTCTCCCTGGAATTCCACTTGTCATGTTAGCGGGATAAAAGGTTTTGGAACTGCAAAGACAAGTGGCACATACAAAGTACCTTTAAACAGTACTTTGACTGGTTCAAGTTTTAAGAATTAAGTTATCGTTCTCTACCCCTCTGCTGCCCGAACACCGTTGATTAATTGTCAGCAGGATATCTATAAAACGTCAATTTGATTATTTCATAATCCTAATTTTGCATTAATTTGCTAAGCACACAGAATGCAGAATGAGTATCATCTGAGGACCGAAAACCAACACAAGTTTTAGCTCAAAAGTAGCTTCTAGGGCTCAAACACATACAGTATACAGACAAACATAGATCCACCTTCAGGCAATTTGTCTATAACATTCACATTTCACATGACCTGCATGTCTCTGCACTGTGGGAGGAACCAGAGCTCTTCATTAAAAGTAGCAGTAGCACAATGAAAAAACAAGTCACTCATGTAATATCAGCAAAATGTACTTAAAGTATCAAAAGTTTTGAAATCATAATTTTGAACATAACAAGTAACTCCAGCTGTATAGTGTAAAAGTACATTATTTCGATCTGAAATGTAGTACAGTAGAAGTATAAAATAGTATAGAATGGAAATACTCAAATAAAGTGCAAGTACTACAAATTGTACTTAAGGACAATGCTTGAGTAAACATAGTTACTTTCCACCACTGATGCATGCAGACACTTAAATTAGATTATTTGTCTTTGCAGGTTGTGCTAAAGTCCAGGACCTTCTTGCTGTGTGGCGATAATGTTAACCACGGAGCCTCTGTGCCACCCAACTGTGATACCTTAGCACTGTGTAATTACCATAACAAATGAGGACATTGTCGAGGTGATAATTGAGTTTCTAAAAACAAGACCGTGTTTTCCATAAGCCTTATCCCATCCTGTCACTGTTCCCTGGCATTGTTAAACATGTTGAAAGTTGTCTTCCATCAAACTTTCACTTGTTCCAACACTGTCAGAAACTCTGACAGCTTTAGCAATAGAGCCTGCCAATGTTCTCAGCGATGGACTTGCTTGTTTACTGTGATTTATGGTGATCGAAATTAACACGGTAATGATTTATTGATGCTAAATTTCCTTTGACTTTAGCGTGAGCTGCCTCGTTTTCATGCTCATGTAACAAAAATGGTCCAGTGAACATGGCCGACCTAAAGAAGCTACAGGCTTTCATTAGACATTCAACATTAACATCATGTTTGCTGTAATTCTTCATGTGAAGGTAGAATTAGGAGAGCTAATGTGGTAATCAACAAAACATCATTAGCTGAATGATGATATGTCATATGGAATATTTACATCAATCTCTATTATCCTCGTTAAATGAAGTGAAACTAAGAAAGTGTGGGTATTACGGATCACTATTTTGATTGAGAAATAATATGATTGACCTCCATCACAGAGAGGTAAAAAGAGACAGCTAAAGACAAAGACACAAGGACAAGGTAAAGACGCACACACAGCCACAGCGCTGTCTGTAATCTCCCTCCCTCCGTCCCCGTTTCCTGCTTTTAGGGAACACGCAGCCACACAATCCTCCAGCAGGAAAACAAGACAAAGAAGCTGGTATGAGGGGCTCATCACATCAGTGTGACGGAGAAAAGACACTTAGAGCGGCTAAAGAAAACTAAAAACTACTCATGCTATGAACAACAAATCCTTGTAACCCACCACCAAAAAATTGCTCCACTGCCGACTGTGTGGTCTCAGGCTGAGTGAGGATTAATGTTCTCCCCATTAATAAAATTACAAAGAAAGGGAATGAACATAATATCCGGGACTACCCCCTGTGAAATGGCCCTCGCTCTGCCCTCCTAGGGAAGAGCTGTTTTATGTCCAAACTAATCCCCACTCCCCCTCCTCCCTCACCACACGCGCCACCTTTCTCTGTTCCAACACATTTCAAATCCAAACCCAAACGTCAATAGTCATTTCAGCCACAGACGGGGAAGAATGAGAGGTGTGTGCATGTGTGTTTGTGTGTGTTTGTGTGTGTGTTTAGGGGAGGGTGGATGAAGGGCTGGGAGGAGGAGGAGGGGGGGGATGGAGGCTAGTTGTACCATGACGGACGTGTGGAACAACAAATGAACAATGCCTCGAGCAATATCAAAGATGTCGATGGGAGGAGATTTGAATGGCGTGTCGGTGGAGACGTTGATTATTACTCATGTCAATTGTTGAGACGATGAGTGCTCTGGGGCATCTGTCTCTCTCTCTTTCTTGTCATATCCAGGAGTTTCAAGGTAATGAGCGCCTTTCGTTCTGTCGTCTGATGTAATTGAATAATGGGTGATGTACACATGTCGTGCAGCGTGAAAGTCATACAAAGAAAATCCAACCACGTCAGCGCTGGTTTACTTTCTCACACGCGCAGGCAGAAACACACCAGATCTGATTTGTCCCAGGAAACAGTCGCTGTTTAAAAGATAAGGCTGGTGATATTCAATATTTTTCTTGTCAACAAATTCAGTGAAAAAAGATAAAACCAACGCTGAACTGATCCTACTAACAAGTATTGCCGCTTTAACCTGATATAGCTTGTGCCATAGCCTATATTGTTGTACAAAACGATCATAAATATATAAATAAGCAACAATGTTGCGCTGGGTGACATCTTCAGACATCACCATGAACATGGGCACTTTAGTTTATTTTGAGTCAGTTCCACATACAACATCCTGGTGCCCTGAATACTAGTAGAGAAACAAATATGTATTAACCTGCAGCTGAAAATAGTCCCCAACAAATGCACTATTTACTCCTGTTTGAGTAACGTTACTAAAAACTACGGTGCCCAGCTGTTTTAAGAAATTATGTTTTTACTTTAAAAAAAAATTAACTACATACTTGTGACCTGTTCATTTATATCTTTACTAGGAACAATTGGGCTTGGGTCTAAGTCCAACAGACCGGGTAGGGGAGCTTTGTCAAACAGTGGCTTATTGTTCATTGAGTCGTGGAGCAACATTAGCATTCATTTGGAGTTGATGAATGTATGTCCATTATTCACTCTCTTTTTAGCTCTGATTTGGTCTCCACCAACTCCTATCTGGCTCTTTAGCTACTAGCAGGTAGTGTACAGTAGGTTTATCTGAACGTTTTTGCTGAAATCAGCTGCCTGCTGCATCTGGAAACAATGCTGAATCAGAGTGGCAAGAGTGAACTAACACAGTAGAGTTAAAGGGACAGTAATGTAGAGAATTGATTTCTGCATTAAAGGGACAGTGTGTAGGATTTGGCGGCATCTAGTGGTGAGGTTGCAGATTGAAACCAACTGAGTACCCCTCTGCTCACTCCTCCCTTTCCAAGACTGCGGTAACCTGAGCCGCCGAGTGCAAAATAGTGGTAGCACCAGCCGCTCTCTGACTTCCGTTGCTCCTGAAGTATAGTGTTATTATGGTAACGATGGCCTCTGAGCGAGGCAAACGGCGTTACCATAGTTTTTCACAAGCATGTCGGAGAACTACATAATAGAAACATAGCGGACTCCATGGAGAGGGCCCACTCTCTATTTAGATATAGTTACAGGTGATTATACACTAATGAAAACATAATTATGAATATTATATTCCATTTCCGCTAATAGATCCCCGAAATGCTGCACACTGGCCTTTGAAGGCCGTGAAACTATGAGCGACACCTTTCACATCCCAGTAGTCATTTGATCCATTGTTATTATAATTAAAATAATGATTAGAGCAGTTTGAAACTTATGCATTTTGTATACTCTTTGGTGTTTTATATTTTGTATCTGCCAAACAGAAGTCCTGTAGCTTATTAAAATAAGACCAATGAGGCAAGCAGACAAAAAAAAAATATTAAAAAGTAAACAGGCATATCGAGAGAAAGACAAGATGACAGGCAGATAAACATGCTGGAGAACAGAAACACACCAAGCAGACAGACGGACAGCGATGTGACTGGTAGAACGATTGATACACAAGCTGGTAGATGTGGACAGGAAAACAGACTGGCAGATAGAGAGACAGCCAAGCATGTACAGGAAGATGACAGGTAGAAAAACATGCAGAAAGACACAGGGGTAGATAGACAGTGATAGAGGGAGACACACATAGACGAGCATAAAGACAGACAGACAGATAGTCATGGGATCCGGGCTGCCATAGTGGAAAACTGGCTGTCCGACAGGCACACATTAAGACACACGTCTCAGTGTGTCTTAATGTGTGTCAGGACCCCGGTGGCACGTGATCCGCGTCAGGAACTCTGGGAAGACTGTAGACTTCCAGATGGACAGACAAAAAGACAGAAATAAGAGGAAAGAGAGAGGAAGACTATTGCAAATGGACAGGTGGAGAGCGCACACACACAGAAGCACACACACATATGGAGGGCATGCAGAGCAGCAGGCAAGCAGACAGGCAGGGCCAGGAATGAGCCTGGGCAGGAGATAAGATTCCTGGGTGGCTTTGCCGTGGGCACGGGTCTGCAGAGCACAGCAGCCTGGGGCAGAGGGAGGAGTAGGGCGAGGAGGCGGCGGGGGAGAGGGGGAGACGGGGACGGCGTTATCAAGCCAGTGCAGGGGCTGGGGCTGGGCGAATGGGCAGTCTGGGAATCCCACTTCCACCACTGCCCTCCCTCCGCCTCCATGATCCAGCAGCGGCGGTGAGACAGAGGGAGGACAAACAGCAGAAAGGAGCAGAAAAAAAAGAAAGAAAGAGCCCGGAAAAAAAAGGTGTTTATATGTGCGTTTGTGGGCGTATACATGTCTCTGACTGATACTGTCTACAGATGAGCGAGGGACACAATGTTCCTTTATCATTTTATTCACTGTGAGGAAGTGTGTCGAGCCGAGAGAGAAAGTAAGCGACTACACACAAAGGAGGGTGCAGGATGTGAACGCAACTGTATCTTTGATAATGATGGTGTGCTCCATGTGTGGGGATGTTTACAAAATAGTATCCATGAAGTTAGAGGATGTGAATCTGGAAAGAGTGCGGTGAAACTAAATATACACATATATTCACATACATCCTCCTCTCTCTCTCCTGCTCGTGTGCTGTGCGTGTGTGTGTGCTACTGTGAACAATCATGTGTCTTTGCGGTCTGAATAAGTATCTCCCAGCATGCAGGCGGTGCATGTGTATGTATGTGTCTGTCTTCGCAGCAGGATGTGATCTACTCACTATATGCGAGGGTCTAAATAACATGCAGCATGCCGCCTCACCAACAGCTCCGCACAAGCAGCGCTGCAGCACAATACGGCCGAGACACATTTTCTGAAAATGTACACAACAGTGTGCGGCGACATGAAACAAACAGTTTCAATAACAACTTGTACAGTTTGAATGTCACAATTCTTTCTTCATTCTAAAGGCCTTTGCACACCAAGTCTGTATTTTATTTTATATTTTTCGAAATTGTCATACGTTTAAAAATAAATACAACCCAACGTTGTGTGAATCACTTTTACACTTTGAATAGAAAACTTAAGCTTTTTCAGAACTGGTTTGATTTTCTACGTTTTTTTTGCATCCGTCAAAAGAGGGTTGTTTGACCACTCGGAGCCGCCGTCTGTGCAAACGTTGCTATCAAAAATGGCATCTGATAAACTGATTCATGTCTCCCAGCACAAAGCATGTTACGATAAAGAAATAAAATAATACAGAGATGTGGAATGTAAAGGACCAGTGTGTAACATTTAGGAAGATCTATTGGCAGAAATGGAATATAATATTGATAAGTATGTTTTCTTTAGTGTATAATCACCTGATAATAAGAATCTTGTATTTGTTACCTTAGAATGACCCGTTTATATCAATGTAGGGACCGGGTCCCCTCTCCACAGAGTCCCCTATGTTGTACATCTATGTTTCAACAGTAACCCAGAACGGACAAACTAAACTTCGCTGTCCGCTTCCGCTCTCTCTCTCTCTTGCTTCACCACTCACTTCCCACGTACACACACACTCTAGGCACTGGCTCTGCTTCAAATGGCTCTAGAGAGGGCCATTCGCGTTTTCACGTCGGCTACTGTAGCTCTCCAACCCGCTCGGCACACGGGAGAGGCTTCAGGTGGTTGCAATCTCCTCACCTCACCGCTAGATACCGCCAGATCCTACACACTGGACCTTTAAAAAAGATAGATTGTGGCAGGTGATTCTAAAACAGCTTGGAATCGGACATGGTTGCAAAACAAAGGATGTACGAAAGATTAGACAGTAGTGATTGAGCCTTAGGCAGCTAAACAATAGCTTTTTGTCAATGTCATTCATTAGCCCCGTTTGGGACTATCAGTATCCATTGCACAGTATCCGTGTAATTAATTCAGTTTTGTCTCGTAAATTTTTGCAAAAAAAGAGAATAATAAAACACATCGGACTCTGTGGGTTCCTTGCGTAACGATTTTTTTCGGATGACAGATTAAAGAAACGGATATGTATATACATATTGACTTGGTGTGCAAAGATATTTACCTCCGCCAAGAAATTACACACAAAGTGCCTTAAAATAGCCTATATATACCAAAAGACAAAGACACACCCAAAAAACAACAACTACTTGTATCTTGTATTTAGATTTTACGTTTCAATGATAAATTTAAGATAGTTTATGCATTGTATGTTTTCTTAATTGTATTTAAGAAAACAATTTAAGGATGCAGACAGGCAGGGTGAGGATCCTTTCCCCATCTATCTCCCTTTTCCCCACGTCTCAATCTAGCAGTGATAAAGGAGAGCCTCCGCTGCCAGACACATGGCCAATTACAAATTAGCCAGTTTGTCGGGGGGGAAATCGTAATCAGGCTTCAAGAGGTGTAGGCCCTTGAAGATTAATTGGAAATGGGGCCCCGGTAAATGTCAATGGCAATCAAGGGTTTGTACAGCTCTGATTGACTCTATACACAGACCCCTCTACCCAGGATAAGCTTTCTCCAGCCGTGACATTGCTGGCACCACTCCCTCACCCTCTCCATCGCCGCTGAAAGGGAGAGAGGACGGGCACAAAAGAGCCAAGGAAAAATGTTGAGTTGTGAGACAGCGACGGAATACCAAGGGAGGAAAGAAAAGAGGAGCGTTTGACATTTTCAACCTCCCGGTGTGTTCATGTTTAGGAGCTTTGGTTATGATTTGAAAGGGTGTGGCGCAGACGCACACACACCAAAAGAAGCAATTTCCCGTGGTGGGAGCAGAGCCCATGTGAAAGTCATCATGAAGGCCGTTTTCTGTTCTTTCAAATATAAACTTGCAAAATGTTCCATCTCCTTCCACTGTCCAGGATTCAATTACCTATGTTTTACTCTTTGATAGTATTTGATGAAGGAATTTAATATCTCGTTATCCACCACATGCAAATTAGAAATCCTAATAGCCCCATTATTTCACTGCAGTTTTCTATATGAATTGAATCAGCCAATACAGTATAAATTGCAAGTTACAAACTGAGTTGTAAACTTTCTGATTTGTGTACAGTATAAGTTAAAACCTCATCTACATCAGATATGCATTATTGAGTAGCATCTTAATTACGATACCTGGTACTGAGCTCAAGTGTTTAACAGCTGTTGTGAAACTGATGATTGCAAAAGTATAAGAATTATTATAAATGTAAGGTGAAGCACTGGAGCGGTGGTTTCCAACCTATTTTCACTGAAGCCCCCCCTACTTATATCCAAGAAAAGCTAAGCCCCCCCCAACGTCATCACCCTAAAAATTCTCAATTTAAATAAGTTGATTCAGTGTATTACATGAGTTAATCCTTTTTTATTATTAAATCAACTTTCTTTAATGAATAGAACTCTTAAGTTTCGTCAACTTAAATAAAGTGTTGACGTCTTGATTCATTTGCCAAGTGAATGCAGATACATAATTTTGTAATGACTTAATTAATTTACTATTATAGTGTTGTAGCCAAAATAGATTTTTTGTTATTGTGGTTAAATAAAAGTAATTTACGGTGTTGTTAGATTGCTGCTAGAGCGCCCCGTTAATACAGGTGCAGGCCTCCCTTTGTGTGCTTCACAAAGCAGTGCGTTTTTGAAAGGCTAAATGCCAACAAATATGGATTTAAGCAGAATTTTTCATTAGATTTTGCTACTAAGAAGCAAAAAATATATATATTTTATATACAGGCTTATAAAAATATAAATGATCCAGTAAGTATGTTATTATGATTTTAGTTATACATTAGCAAATCTAATTTTGACAACCTCAGAGGGGTTGACACTGGCGGGGGTTGCTGTCGCTGTTACTGTACCTTCCCCAAATCCAATAAAGAGCAGGGCAGAGCTGCTAATGTTAGTAACAGCTCCCACACAGAGAAAAAATAATTGTGTTCTAGTTGTTAACTAAATTTTATAGCTAACCTGTACAGTAACCCCACAAACTTTTTTACAGAGGTGTTCGTGACGCCTGAAGAGACGGCTGTCAGTATTGGATGCTAGGGAAGAATTGTCCTCACTGTCTGTTTTCCGTGCTTCGGGATTTTCACCTGCAAAGAGCCTGTGCGACAGCGAATCGAAGCATGACAGGTCAGCCTGGGTTGGATGGCATCTCGCTACTCCCGCCAAAGCTGTGCTGTAGTGACAAACACTGTCAATATATTGACTGAATGTCAGAAAGTTGGAAAACAGGATTTTCTCACACAACCCAGCCTTGTCACACTCAATCCCTCTACAGTGCATTTAATTCCACTGCTTCCTCCCGTATCCTCATACCCTTGCAAATTCCTGTTACTGAGGCAGAAAACACCCGCTTTAGTCGATTAGATGCCTCCGCTGACAGGAAGCGCAAAGTCAACTGAGCGTTGAGGCAAGATGACTAATGAGGAGGGAGTGACAGAGGAGGAGACTGAGCGTTACGTCAATTATTTCATCGATACTGGCAGTTCATCAACCCGAACAAACATTAGTTGTTACTAAAGATTTTAGGGTTTAGCAGTGCGAGAGGACAGCATCCAGTAAAACTGTTTGTGAAAAGCAGTAAATAGGCTTTGATAGGAGGGACGTTACATTAATCAGTCTCTGACCCGTCTTGCTCTCTTCTGTGACCTGTCTTTTTTCGAGGAACAATGAAAATTCTATGCATGCAGTAGCTTAAGGCTGTTAAGTGAGTATACTGAATACACCCATGTCTTAATCATATGGTATGGTATCTCTCTATGTATAGATCACAGCATAGTCATGTCCCTAGAGAAGTACACAGTGTTCTTTGATGCCTGCGGCTTGACTGAGGAAACAGCAATGGAAACAAAACAAAAAATGGCATTCTGTTTTTCACTGAAAGCCCAAAATACTAATGAGGATAGACCTTGTTTCTGCTTTCTTTCTTTTTCTTTTTTTAAAAAATAATATTTTTGGGCTATTTGAACTGAGTTTAGGTCAGAAAAGTTCAGGGTTTCCTGGATTTTCACTCTCACACAAGCATGAGAACACAAATCGTGCATAGCGGAGCAAAAATAAAGTGAGATTGGCCAAGATCAGGATATAAACCTGCAACGTGATGTGAATTTAGATCCGTCTACTGGAACTGTACTGTATCAGACACACAAAGGTGGTTAGGTCAGTAATGGCAGTAACATCTGTGTGTAGAAGAATGTCAGAACTGCTAAGTATAACAAGCTGCAGACAAACATTTGCAATATAATTCATGCAGAAGTGACACACAGATGGATACCACCTCTGCCACCAATTTAGAAGACAGACATTTCTATGAATGCGAGGGCAGGGGAGCTTTTAAGGCGATGTTGATCTGCTGTGCCAACAAAAGTAAAGAGCCGCATGCTCTGCTGTCAACCACAGTAGCGTTTTTCTTCTAGGTTTAATACCTTTGACGAGACTAAAGAAAAAATCCTGGACTTGTACACCACAAAAAAACAAAAACAAGAGTCAATCTCATCAAGTTGATTTGTGCAGGACATAGTCCAAAAGCAGATGGTAAACAAATATTTTGAAACCGTGTTTCCTTTGGTATTCTGTATGGGGCTTCACCGTCTGATTTGTAAGCCAGTGCCAGCGACAACTGCATTTTAGAAGCCCTGCCAGATATATTACAAGGGGGAACTGGAGCAGAACAGCTCTCTGGCGATGCACCATGGACATTATGCAAATACCATGAGAGAACATATTAGCTAGTCTATCGGTTCCCCTTTAGAGATGCCTCCACCAAATTGTCTCAGAAGTCGCAGTGAGCTCCCACTGAGCCGAGGAATGGGTGAATTTAAATCAGGGTGACAGAGCAGCCTTTTGGACATTTCGTAGTGCTCTTCCCACTTTATAAATGTATAGACCCCCTTTTCCAAACAACATATCAGCACCAACACACACAGCACATCTCTTAATTTGCGTTATGCAGCAATCGCATGCAGAAACCACACACTTGATCATCACAAATATGCCTTGATGAAGATGCATTCAATCCGAAAAACCCATAGTAGTTCACTGAAACACATTTGGTGTAATGTCCCATAACACTTGACGCGCACATCTCCAGCAGAGCATTTGAGCACGAGTCAGAATGGTTGGAGCGGCAACGTTGACGACGGCATATATTCCCGGTAATAGCCTTGATGTTTGTTTTTAAAGAGGCTGTGGCACTGCATGCCATTATAGGGCTAATGATGTACGATTGTCATCTCACACATTGCAGAGTTAATTGGGCCTCTGTGATCATGCCTAATGGCTTTACCAGGGAATTATTGACACAATGATGTGGGCCGACGTGCTACAGGTAGGTGAATAAATAAATAAGCAAGCCCCCGCTACCCCCACCTCTTTCTCCCCAGACGCGGAGCTCGTCAATCTTGGCAACTGCCTCTGGAGCACCCCAGTCAGTTAACATTTTAGAAAATGGCTGCCCATTAATAATAAAGGCATATTAACATAAGTGAATTCTGCTGCGGTGTGGGATTCAGTGGAACAGTTATTAAAGTCCAATTTGGCCCCATTAATAATGCATCCACCTTTGACTTTCTGATATCCAGATTATGTGGTATTACTGTGGCTATACATTATTTATTAACCACTTTCAATTGGGGACCTTGATGACTTCTAATTGGTAGGTGGTGGTGCCATTAAGTTATCCCTGATGAGACTTGTCAATCAAGATGCATTCTCTCGACCTCGGCGTCCAACAGACTGCACACACACACACATGCACACACACAGGTGCCAACGGTGCCAACAGTGCCACAGCGCGGGACAGGGGCATAGTGCTCCACCCTGCAACCCTGCCAAGACACAGAGGTCTGACTCCTGTCCATCACGGCCATTTGAAGTGTTGCAGAGGGGGCAGCTAAACGGCATGGGGCCTGCTGTTAGAGAGGCCTGGCTTTAAAAGTTAATGGCTCCTGTACTATGCTGAATGACACTGGAAGGGTGAGCGATTGTCATGCCTCCATCCTCTGGGGGCCTATTGTCAGTCAGTCACTCAGATAGACAGACAGTGGCACAAGCACAGCCATACAGCCAGGCACATACTGTATGTGCTCTATACGCTTTATATACACATGGGCAAGCGTATATGCAAGCAGAAACATGCCAAAATGCATAATGAATGTTTGCGAATATGCAAACACATCATGCTGAAGAAACAAGCCTGTCAGCTTGCAATGCCGTAAGTTTTCTGATGACACAATGTGCTGTGAGACAATGACAACACATCCCGCTCAACTTCAGGCTATTACAATCATGCTGAATAGCATGTCGCTCTGTCCGGCATGTTGAGATTTTATTGCATGGTAGATCAGCCCAAACTAATTTGAAACTGAATGACAATCACTCGCTGAGGAACGCTCCTGCTGCACAGAAATGGCTGAGTAACAATTTGTGCACAGCAGAGTAAAGAGAAAAAGGAAAAACGAGTGCGAATGAATTCTGCTCCCCTGAGTGCTGGCAAGAAATGGAATCAAGATAAAAAAAGGAGGAAGTGAGATATCTTGTTAAATACACTGGAATTGGATACACACAGCCGCGCCGCACAAAGGCAACCCTCCCCACACACTCACACACACACCTACACACAAACACAAATATACGCACACACACACACACACACACGTACATCTCACCCTCACAAATACACAGAACCAGCTGAGCACACAGTTTTAGGCTGCACACCCCCTAAGAAACTCAAGCGATGCACATATTTCAACACAAATAAGCAATCTTTAGGAACCTACCTGGGTTTTATTAATTGATATTTAATCTGGGCTCCATGGGGGAGATTTTCTGGCAAATAAAAAGGACCTCATGTTGAATCTGGCAAGCACTACATCCCAAGAGCTGCAGTAGCACCAGCTGTGTGTGACTCAGAGATATTCAGCAGCTCTGTTAACGAGGATGGATACGGTGCAAAGTGTACTTGATCGGGAGTTTTAAGGCCAACTAGATCACTTCATCAGACCTTCCTGAGTTTGTGACCAATGGTCATCAGTATGCCAGGTAATACATTCCTTTAGAGGAACAGTGTGTAGGATTTCGAGGGATCTATTAGCAGAAATGGAATACATATTCATAACTATGTTTTCATTAGTGTATAATCACCTGAAACTAAGAATCGTTGTGTTTTCGTTAGCTTAGAATGAGCCCTTCATATTTACATAGGGAGCGGGTCCTCTTCACCACCAATGTTGCTCCACCATGTTTCTACAGTAGCCCGGAATAGACAAACCAAACACTGGCTCTAGAGAGAGCCTTTCACATTTTTGCGTTACCTGAAGGCCACCGTAGTTCTCCGAAACGCTTTTGAAACTGCGGTAGCCGCAGAGTGCAAAACCATGGAATCGCCAGCCGCCATCTGACTTCCGTTGCTCCTAAAGTAGTGTTATTATGGTCAGGATGGCGATACCATGGTTTTGCACTGCAGTCTTGGAAAGGGAGTAGTGAGCAGAGGGGTGCTCAGTTGGTTGCAATCTGCCAATTTGGATCTGCCGCCAAATCCTACACACTGTACCTTCTAATGCAGAAATTAACATGTCACTAACGGCTACATTGTATTCAGTACAGACAATATGGCGTACAAATGACACGCCTCAAGCAAGCACGACATTCCTATTGCACGCTTTTGCCTTGTGCATTATCGTGTCATTCACACACCTTTTTGTGCGATCACACTGGAAGGTTATAATGTTCAATTGTTTTTTTTCAACTTGGAGACTGTGTATTGAGTATAATTCATTATTATTGTTATTTTTATTATTATTATTATTATTATTAATATTATTATTATTATTATTAGTAGTATTGGTATTGTTATTATTATGATTATGTTTTCTGCATGTATTAACATGAAAGTATATATGTTCTTTGTGTACAAGACTCTCTTGTCACATTAATGATGGACTTATCATTTTCATATATTTATAGTATGATTAATGACTGTCTTTCATGTTTAATTAATCATTAACTAATAGTTTGTTAAGGTCTTGTTAGCGACATTATTATAAAATGTTAGCATTAATATTCATGTCCACTGAATATTCATGTCCATCCTCGCCCATCAGTATGCCTGCTAGGCGCCAGTAGAAGGCCAGCACTTATAATTGGCAATCTTTTCCTGTTGGTTGACAGTACAGAAGAGTCATTTCCTTGCATTCAAATCTGCGAGTCACACAAAGCCGGCTTGTCAACTTTCCACTTCATTACAGGTCAAGCAATAGACTCATTTCTCTCAGGCGCGTCGCTCCCATAATTGTTTTCTACCTCTCCTTTCGTAGCCAATTTACATGTGCTTCCTTGCTGAGTGTAAAAGAGACAGAGAAGGAAAGATGAAAATGCTCCCGCTTTTCACTTCCACTCACCGTCCATTAACGGCTTGACACATGGAACGCAGAAAGTAATATGAATTTTGTTCCCCTTTCTGTAGCATTTGCTTTGAGGCATATGATACAGTATGTTGAACTGAGCGGAGAATTCAATAGGACATTATGGTGTAGGACAGAGAAGAATGAGATGAAAGCAGGCTGAAGGAAAGGTATAGGCTGCTGCGTGCAGCAATAAGTCGACAAATAAGAGGCTGTGCATGAGTGTACATAAGTGTTCCCATATAGAACTGACTCTATATATACTGTATAATTGTGAAACGTTACAATGAACACAAATAAGCTATAATTTAAGGGAAAATGGAAGAGATTCGATTGGCGAAATGGAAACAACCACCATACCGACCAGGAAAAGAACAGTTAAGAGCTTATGAGAATAACATGCAAGGTTGATGTTAATTAAAATAATCTTTAAAGGGGACCTTTTATGCTCAAACAGAGCGTTTCAGACAGAGGGGGAAAAGAGGTGCAGCAGCACAGCCGGTATGAGAAAAGTAAAGCGTTCTTTGAACATAAAAGCATGTAAACATATTCTAGTAGAAACCCACAATACAAGTATGCACCTGAAAATAAGCATAACAGGTCCTCTTTAAAAGAATAACAATGTTTATATTTTGTTCCAGTTCAAATTCTCAACAGCTGATAATCACAAACTCTTATACATGTAGTGTAAATTGCATGAAGTTAATTGCATATATTAGCTGTTCTTTTTTGCAATCAAGGTCTTGGTCTAATATTTATTCATTTACAAGTTAATTTGACAGGGACCACTTAAACACCTTTCAATACTTGAAATCTGATGCATTATACAGAGATATAGCTAAAAGCTCATTTCCATCTATCAACAGATTGCAGATGCATTCACTTCTAAATGAATAATGGCAGTCAGATGACCAGTTGAGGCACTGATACTGTACATGCAGTTGTATTGATCTGATAGAACATGATTTTATGTGCTGGTCCTGCTAAAAACACAGAATGTAAAAAGGGAGAATGAGGCAACACAAAGTGATACACCAGTTAAGATTTAATACATTACAACTATAAACCAAAACACACCTGCAAAATGGAGACTGCCCCCAGTGCACCCACAGGCTGCTACCAGGAAACCCTACAGAGACAGAGGAGCTGGCATTATTAAAACCTTATTGAAATATTAAAAACTAAAATGCAAAAGTCTTATACTTATACTAATAAAATCTATTTATTTGGAAAGAGACTGAAAATAGGACAAATAGTGGCAGTTAAATTAGCCCAACATAAAAATAAAAGAATTACAATTCGACATACCCTCTGGCTTCAAAATAAAAAACAGATATTTAGTTTCACGCAGCCGAGGCAGCCACAGGTCTGCGTGTCCTCAAGGCACAACTCCAGTTTTAAAATTGCCTTGGAAGAAATACAACTATTAGCCAACCAATGCTTAATGTTTACCAACATTTTATGACATACTTTGACAGAATACCCTTCCAACCACAAGAACCGTGTTCAGCTTTACAAATCTGGGATTAATGACATGTTCCTCACAGTTTCTTAATCAATACTTTCAGTTTTACAACATTTTGGCCGGATAAAACAATGAGGTACGTCAATAACCATCATTCCCACATTATACTCATAGATTATTTAGTATTGTTGGCCTTGGCAGTACATCAGTTTCTGTTTGTAGTGCACACATTAAGTTAACTTCTGTACAGTCACACTTTAGTCTTCAGAAAAGTCCTTCTAAATTTGATTTCTTAACATTTACCAGTGCCGCTGCTGCTGCTGCTGGAGGGAAATCTTGTAAGGCATGAGCAAATATTCTTAAGAGTTTGCTGATGCTTTTGTTTTGGTTAATTGCAAAAAAATATTTAAACCGATAGATTAATAGTGTTGTTTGGTTTCATTTGTAGTTTAGGTGGTAGTCGAGGCAGATGGCCGCCCACCCAGCGCCTGGTTCTGCCCAAGGTTTCTACCCGTTAAAAGGAGGTTTTTTCTTGTCACTGTGCATGCTCATGGGGGATGTCTTGTTGGGTCTCTAAATTATAGAGAACGGTCTAGACCTGCTCTATATGATAAGCGTCTTGAGATAACTTCTGTTAGGATTTGACGCTATGAATTGAATTGAATTGAATTGAATTGTTTGTCTTTTGTTTCAAAACTATTCTGATCAGCCATTATATACTGTATGTTATCCGTTGTGTTCAGTGTGTGGGTAGATGTTAAATTAGCATAGCTTGAGTTAAGTTATGTTTAGCTGATCTCTTTTATGGGTCCAGAACTTTGTTACATATTTTGTAAGTGGTTTGCTTCAATTTTGGGTAAATAAAACCCTCCTTTTGAAAATCCACTTACGACTCCTCATGCCTGCCAGCTCGGTTCCTCACATTACCGCCACCGTGTGTACTTGAGGTTTGGCTTCACTACTCAAATGTCACAATTGAAATGTATTCAGTTCTGATATCACACTGGATACTAACATGTAGCTACATTTTTGAGAAGGCATGCGTCAGCTATGGTTAAGCCTCGGAGCCTATATGGACGTAGCCGTCATAGATACGCTTTAACCCACACACAAGTATAAATCCAACTTAACGCTAACCACAACATCTGTAACACATATAATCTCATCCTGACCTATAAAGCTAAACCTAACCCTGATCATATACCGAGACTTAATGCGAGAATGTAATGATTTGCCTTGTGGGTACCTGCTTTTTGTCCCCATAATGTGACAAACAGATTTCTGTCCCCATACAAATACGTTGTTATTTTCATCAATGTATCCATTAATGTATATAAGTGATGTTTTATTAGTTAAACTCTTCATCAATCTTTTGTTGCTGAGAATTTTTGTTTCGAGATCACATTCATACAGTAATGCTTTTGCAGCAGCCCTGTATCGTTCTCTCTGTCACTCTCCCGCGTCTGTGAATCCTCATCCATCTGAAGTCATAGCGCTGCGATAATCGTGCCCCCTCTCCTCTGAAGATCTCTCTCATCCTCTTTCCATCCCACACTCCTCCTCTGTGTCTCAAAACCCCATTTCTTGATGCCAACTGGCAGCGGCAGGCGAAGACAAGTTTCTCTTATGTCACCCTACGCACAGACTGCACGATAATGCTAATTCACCACGACAACAATTTAGCATCGTTACCGTAAATGCTCGACATGTACCCAAACGGCCCCCATCGTGATAGGCACCACAATTACACAAAGAAAGGAGCTGACAAGCTGAAATGTAAGGCGAGCAAACCTTACCCCGGATTGCATCAGCAGCACAGAATCAACTGCAACAGGCCTCTTAAACCTAAATTTGGCAAAGCAGAATAAACATTCGCTGTAGTGGCACATATGTGCATTTAAAGACTCCTTGACCCAAATGATTGCTAGAAGGTATGAAAGGATTTAAAACCTTGGCTTGCTTGTCATTGCTGTCTTATTCTCCCTGTTTCCAAAAAGGCAGTCTGACACAGTATCAAAGCTGTGTTTTTCTGCCTTTTTAAAGTCTGATGTGTGCATGTTTCATCAGCCAGGAATGACTTTCAGCTTGGTCTTATGCATTTTATCATTGACAAGCATGTGTGAGTCTCCTTTATGGCACACGCCTGCTGTTTTGGTAAACTTGTAACAAACTACTATTATCAAACAACTGATGGAAGCTTTTCATTTTTCCATTTCGCCCCGACCACGAGGCTGTTTTTTCTGGCTGTACTGCGGCGAGACCTTCACAAGGCCGAGCTTTTAATTGCTTCTTTGCAGGGGGCTCGTCTTGACAGTGCCTCACATCCTTTCTTCCGTGGAAAAAAAAAAAAGAGAGAGAAATCTTAGAAACAGCGGCAAAAAGGATTTCTGCCTACGCTTGATCTCCCCTGTGGAGTTTGTCAAACAAAAGAAGATCCTTTAATTTGGTCACAACAGGGGCCTTCCACTATACTCCGCACGCAGAAATCCTGGCAAGAAAAGTCAGTGCTCCCCCTAATGTCCCAGATGAGTCGTCTGACCTCGCAAAATTCATGAACATGACTGTGAATATCTTGCAGTCAACACGTCTTTTATAACGACGGCATCTCTTCTCTTTTTATTTTAATGATCAGACACAAGAAACTGATTTATGATGAGCTGTGTATTTCACCAGGCTTACCAAACCATCTGCAGCGTTTAACTTTTTCTCTTCTCCATGCAGTAAGTCTCCATGGGAACTGGCACACAGGAAATTGTCTCTTATAACCAGAGCACCTAAGGTGAGAGGGGCTTAAGATCTCAGAATAGTACCGAATGATACAGGAGTTACTGGCAATCTGTGTGGTCTCAGTGCTGCAGGAATAAAACACTGTGTACGTATGTGCCAGTTTTACTCTTCAAGTGATGAGTTATAATCCATCCTTGTTCCTCACGTGTGGCTCTGCTCCATCTGTTGCAGCTGTATATTCATGGTGTGAAATGCAGAGTCTTAAAGGAGCAATTCAATTTATTTTATTTTTATATCGAGTCAAATCATAACAGAAGTTATCTCAAGACACTTTTCATATAGAGCAGGTCTAGATTGTACTCTATAGACATGTGTGTAACATTTAGGGGGATCTATAGGCAGACATGGAATATAATATTAAAGTAATAAGTATGTTTCCTAAGTGTATAATCACCTGAAAATAAGAATCGTGTTTTTCGTTACCTCACGAAACCGCCATGTTTCTGTAACCCAGGTTGGACAAACCAAACACTGTGGAGTCGATAACGTTACTCACTCCAGAGTTAACCCCCGCCGTCACTCCACTCAGCCGCCAGGAAAGCAGCATTTATTTCTGCACAAACTGCAACTTCCACTGTACATTCACTGATATTCTCAGAGCTAAATTAACTCTGTCTTCTGCTCCACTAGCTCACTTGTTCATTCCTCACATTTTTCCGCTGCTCTCTCTCTTACTTCACCACTCACTTCCGACGTACACACTCACTCTACGCACTGGCTCTGCTATTCTCCAAATGACCTATGCTACTCTTACAACATCTGGCTCTAGAGAGGGCCATTGGTGTTTTCACATCGCCCACCGTAGTTCTTCTACACGCTTGGCACACGGGAAAGGTTACAATCTTATCCGGACCACCCTCTCCACCACGTACTGGACAGACAGCGGAGCTCTTTCTCTAACAGACTGATTCAGCTTTGCTGTCACAAGGACCAATACAGGAAATCTTTCCTGCCCAGAGCAATAATTCTCTACAACACCTCACCTCTGTCTAACAGAGAACTCTCAGCTTTATAGTTTCTTTATTAACTCCATTCTGTTTTAGTCCTGTAATAATCTTGCACATCAGTTTACTGCCTAATTTAATTTTTATTTTAAAACAAAAATTGCAACTTGCACACTTTACTAATGTATGTAGTTATATGTTATTCTATATTTCGATTTTATATTTTCTGTTAGTTGTATTAGTCTGGTAAATGTATAGTGTATTCTATGTTCTTTATAATGTGTATACTATAGATATTTATCTCTATTGTTGATATGTTTATTTACTGTGTATTTACTGTACCTGTACATTGCCTGGATCACCTGCTACTGTAACACAATAATTTCCCAATTTGGGATCAATAAAGTACATTTATCTATATATCCATCTATCTATCTAATCTGCAACCTCTATACCACCAAATGTTACACTCTGTTCTTTTAATACTTTTAGGAAAAGTACTTTTTAGGAGAGCTTGAGTTTAAATTTTAATGGGAAGGAGGATGACAGGTGATTTAATATGTACATAAATGTGATATATATATGGTACACATATCAGATCCTGACACTGAGGAGAGTTCAGGAGACATGTACTCTGACATGCACACTTTGCCTGTTCAGTGCAATTTGTTCACAGTTCATTCTCCCATGCTGACTGGCCATGAACAATGTTTTTACAACAAAATAATTTGAATCCACATTATTCCAACATTGCTTGTAAGCTCATGGAACTTTAATGCCATTCAAATGCATGCATACATTGTGCATTTAAATATACTGTATGAGAATGCGTATGTGTGAGATGTCTTATACGCTTGACATTGTGAGGGTGTATGTATGAGCTTTTGCTCTGCATTCTTTATTTAAGAGAAAACTATACCTCCACAACCGGTCTCTGTGTGAATATAAATCTCCTCTAAAGTGGATTTATTGTGCTCTCGGGTGCTTCTTTTTTTCTTTTTAAAGTGTTCTATAGGTGTTTTGAGAGAACCAGCTAGGCTGAGTGATCCATTTGCCCAGCAGGGGCTGCTGCTCTGAGGGGAGTTGGAGGTCCCTGGAGGATCTTCATCCCCCCTCCCCCTCCCTACCTCTCATCCATCTCCAGGTGAACCTGTGTGCTCTCTTGTTCAAAGCCCTTCTCTGGCTGTGCTGAAAGCCAAGTGGATCCTGGTTAGTCCAACTCTGGAGCACGCCTTTGCCATGTGAAGCTTTAAGGTTTAATACCGTGTTGAAAGAAGGTAATTTAAGGGGTTACCTATCTGCAATGATGAGTGGTAGCAACTCTTGTAAGTTACCTTCAAAAGCTCTCTATTCTCTGTCTAGTAACCCACCTGAACCCACACATTTTGTAGAACCACCTTATTTAAGAGTTATTTAACATTATTGTCAGATTGACCTGCAGTGGCTTTAAGTTTTCACACAGATAAGCTTGAGACGGAGGTAAAGTGCAAAGCACCAATCGTGACATTTAGTGTCTTCCATACAGACACCATGAAACACACCAACACCAACTTCCATTGAAAGCAACTAGCTGCTTTATATACCCTTCCTTCTGCAAGTAATTAGGAGGACACGACCACTTTAGTAGGGACTACCACCATATGAGCTAATACATATTTACATCAAACCAACACCATCCAAAAGGTAGAACACAAAGAATGAATATTTACATAAATACCAATCCTATTAATAAGTCAATAACACATGCACTCAAAATAATCACATAAATCAGCATTGTTTGTAGCTCTACTCCCCCCCCTCATTGTTAATGGGTTGCTCCTGGAGCTCTTAACGATGCTTTTGGCCCCACCCCCTGCTGAGGAGTCAACAGGGAAGAGGTGAGTACTGCCATTGTTTGAATTAGCTGTTTGAGTTTAGCTTGATAACTGTAAACGACACAGACTAACAAACACAAAATAATACGCCCTGAAATGTGACTTCTAATGATGGTGAAATGAAGCTTCATAAAGCATTGAAGCTTTCCTGCAAATTGGTTCGCAAAATAGTTAATTTACCAAGTCCTCATCTGGGCTTCATGCACACAGAACCACCTGTTGGTCAAAGAGTGTAAAACAGGCAGATATATTACAGATGCAGGGTTGGAAATCAACCTTTTTGATTCCAAAATCTAGCAGCCACTCAACAGATTACCATTGGTTTTTTTTTGGCTGGTGAGTGAAGCAAATCTAGCAGCCACTTGCATATTTCACCAGCATTTGTCTGGTGCTAATTTCCAACCCTGGATGTGATGTAGTGGTTTAACTGGGTAGAGGGCAGTGAATGTGCTTGTGTAACTATAGGAAAATGACAAAGGAAAGACTTCATTCATTTTTATTCAGGGACAATAATTTCTCAACTAGGGGTGTGATAAAATATAGAAAAAAATTTAATATTGAGATATCATGTTTTGTGATACTATATCAATTCTCAAAAACACTATCGATTTTTAATTAATAGTTTACATGCAAATATTAACGTTGTAATACTTTATTTAATTTGCAAAGATATGTGCGCTCTCAAAGTAGTGCTATGATGTTGGATGTTACATTCATGCAAATGCAGATCCCACTGTTCTGATTTCATAAAATTAACTAATTAACTTTTTTTACTCAGATTTTATGCATATGGCGGCCTGTTCTTCGTACTATGACCGTTTCCCTAAAATTAGATTAAATACATGCAATATATCACCTTGCTTACAGTATCACAATATATCGCAAATTATTGAACCGTTACCCCTGTATCATGATACGTATCATATCGCCAGATTCTTGTCAATACACAACCCTATTCTCAACTGTGTTTTGGATTCAGGCGTCTTCATTTACGTGATTGGACTAAGACGATACAAGCCTCGATACGCGCTTTGCAGAAAACTTCCTGGATTACTTGACACATGCTCTGAAGCCTCGGCACAGCATGTAACCTCACTACTACTGACTGAGGTTTCCTTTTACACAGGCTGGATGGCGAGTCTCTCCTTTGCTTCCTCAGCCACCCTCTGGAACTACCACAGCAAAGGAAGTTACCACATGTTTAACTAACTAAAGAATCAAAATCAATAAGTGTGCGACCTCCTGTTTCACGTCAATCCCCCCCACATAGATCCCAATAAACCATTTCTGGTAATGGAACCCCTGGGCTCCATTACATTTATATAGGAGAGGATATTGTAATGTTTCAACGATTTGTCTGCTACCTATAGCGGTCTAATTAAACTGTTAAACATGAAATTAGCTTTCTATTCGTTGCCTAAATGGGTATCTTACTGGTTATTGTAAATATACATTACATCAGCAGTACACCAATTTGTACTAAAATCCTATACCCTGGAAATCACTGATGTATATTCATGTCATGCACCTTGTATAGTACTGTATGTTTGTGTACTGTATATTGTATTGGGGAAGACAACAAATGCTGGGAGTACAGCCGTAACAGCAGCATTAATCATAAAAGAAAGATATAAACATATTTGGTGGTTCTCTGTCAGTCTCTGTGTAATACATTTCAGCTAATAGTCATTTGAGAACCTAATCTATAACACAAGTCTTAGCTGGCTGGTGGTATCTTTCAGAAGCAGCAACAGAAACCGGGATTTAGATCTTTATGACAATGAAAATGAATGAGGGTAGGAGGTGCAATATAAATTCCGGTGTGATGCGTGCTGTAGTTGATGGACAATTTGTGTTGCTTCGGAGACAAACGGAGACAAATGACGGTTGCCTGTTGATTTTTCGTGGGTTGGACTGCCGCGGGAATCAGCCTGAGCACTGCTCATTCTGTCATCTCTGGCAATGAGAATGAATGTCAGACATTATGCTTGATCAGCTATGACCACTATATTTGCCCTCAGGAAATGTTGACGAATACTTAAATCACACGCTTTGACTGAGTCTGCAGCTCTGCGCTTCAGCTCTCCAAAATCTCTCTTTTCTCCTCATCCCTGTCGCTCTCGCTTCTCATTTCTCCTTTCCCCTCCTCTCTGCTTTCTCTCTCTTCATCTGAGAATATGATTTGTCATGGTGACTGAGAGAGGAGATAGAAAAAAATGTTTACTTCAGGAAAAAAATAAATAACGTGTCTTAATGTATTCTTTTAAAAGAATTGACGCAGTGGCACGGAAAAAGATTAATTTATCACGCCATCAAGCACAGGAACAGCTGCAGAGAAGGATGGGTGTAAATTGCGAGTCGCTGACAATGCCTGCGTTACAGATGGATTTCTCTGTCTGCGTTTCATATTGAGATGCGGGGAAGAGGGGAAGGGAGGGATGGGAGAGAAAAGGGGTTAGCGGGAAAAAAAGCAATTTTGTCAGCTCTCGTCCAAACTTTGTGACGGGGGTAATTTTGATCCATTAGCTCTCAGCTGCTCGCCTTGGCCAATTTTCCATCTTTCTCACTTTCACAAGATCTGCCCCAGGGAGAAATACCTTTGGCCCTAATGGAATCTGTTTTCAATGCAAAATGTGCATGGATACGTATCTGTCAGATGCTCTCCCTTCCCACTAAACCCATTCTGTTGTTTAAGTCAGTGTGAAATTGTATGCAGGTTAACAAAATATCATTCTTTAACCAAAGTTAAAAGTTTTATGACAATTATGGAGAAGTTTCAGGAATTGCTCCTGCTGTGAGACTGCCTATAGAAAAGCCTGGGAGATGTGGGAGAAAGGCCAAGATGCCACCCCCTCAAAACTGGGATTGTGAGATGATAATAACAGGCGAGATCAAAGTGAAGGGGGCAGGGGGTGAAATGCTGGAGAGCCACCTTCAAAATCGCATCAGTGGCTGAGCGAGCGTGGCAGCATTTAAGGTGCTATTTGTAATATTTTCCCGCGGCCCACATAATGGAAAGTACAGTAGAGATAAATGCTACAATTCACCCAAAGTCTAGATTGAAAGATGAATTCACATGGTTAGATGGTTAGATGTTTAGATTAAGATGTCTTTCTGCTCAGTCCAGATGAAACCCTACTAGTACAAACCACAAAACACACAATTAATGCTTGAAATAATCAGAATATCATTAAGCGTTAGAATCCTCTTTATTTTAAGAGTCACTGATTGTACCATTGCATGCTTTAACTGGGACAATCCAGTCCGTTCCCATTCCCAGGGCGTAACATACTGACGCTTCGTCACACCCCTCGGCGACGCACAAGGCACCCTTTAGCGTCTGTATGAGATGCACCGGGCTTTCAATTAACTACAATGTAAACCGATCCGCGGTGCTCCGAGAAAGTGCTTCGGGAGTGTGGTGACGTGATTTAAAGAGCGAAATCGACACACACATAGGAGGTTGTGCTGGATGAATCCAACAAACACAGGGCTTTCATCCAGGAGACCGCTGTTTGTGTCCCGTGTTACGTTTCACTTTCACTTTACAATCAGCTGTTTGTTCGTGTCCCGTGTTCACAACGTCAAGTTTCATTATCACTTTACAAACGTAGTAATTTTAAGCCCAACCATGTTGTTTTCCCCAAAATCTAACTAAGTGTTTTTGTTGCCTAAACCTAAGAAATTGTTTTAGTTTGAATTCACAACGTTAAGCATGCATTTACTGAGACTGTAAAGTGACGCCAAGGAGTCTGACAAAGCCTCAGTGTGTGATAAATTGGGATTAGAATGTGTTTCACAATCAGATTTGTTTACAGTAAGAGGGCACCATTTATTGCCTTTCAGAGTTTTCTCAGTATCCTTCTTGCCCTCCAGCATTGTTCTTGGAGCAGCTTCTCCAGGCCAAGCCTCTTCAAATGGAGAGGATTATATAGCCACAATCACAGAGCCAGAGTGCTTTCTAAGACCACAGCTCAGGGCTACCTTCCTGTTGCACCTTCCAGGAGGGAGCAGGGCCTCCGTTAACACAAGAATGTTTTCTGAAAGAAGGATTACCCCACTGTATATTGGTCCATCTCTCTTTCCCAGCTCCCTCTCCACCTCCTCGGACTGACCACCCACGTGGGGCACCACTCAGCTGCGCTGTGGACATGTTCCCGAGATTTCCTCGCTTCAGATTAGAAATGCCAATTATGTCTTATCAAGACGGAGGGTCAATAAAATATTGAAGCAACAGTGTTTACTCCGATTAAGCCTCCAAGTGCCAGATGGAGATTATGGGACAGTTCAAATTCTAGTTTGGCCAGAAATAGGGGCACTGTTGAATTATGGATCACACGGCGAGCCTCTGGGAATGCAAAGAATAGATAGGGAGGTAATCCCAGAATGCTGAGAGCCCTAAGAGGGAGGAGGGAGACGGGAGACAAGAGCAGATAGGAGAAGAAGTGAAAATCTGTGGGTGGATGAGTTAGCCATCTCGGTTGGTGTACTTTCAGCTATAAACCTACCATCTGTAAACTAATCGCTTCTGTAGAAATCCTGTTTTAATTTATGCAATATACTGTGTTCAGATCACTGATGCTAAATTTAATTTACATTTCAGAAAATGAATATATTTATTTAACATACACAACCACATAACAACATTTGCCCTGCACCTGGTGTCATATGTGGATTTGAATTGGATTTTAAGAAAGGTATAAAAACTGAAGTAAAGAAGTAAGAAAAACATACTGTATTGTCAGCTGGCAATCTCTCCTACTTCAAACATAATTCAATTTCCCCTATGAAAGGAGATACCACTTTTAATTAAATTTGTTTTAGCTTTCTTTGAAGGTGCAATAGGTGACAGACCTCAATTATAACGTACTAATTAAAAAAAAACACAAATAAATAAATAATTTAATATACTGGGGGAGAAGGGAGAAAGTGTGTAACTCGTGAAGCTTGTGAAGTTCCTGCTATCTCATCATTCCCATTAAAAGAAGGGAGAGCAGCTAAAATTGAAAGTGACGGTGGAGTCTTTAGGAGGCGGCCTGTGATTTCCAAATTATCATATTTTCCGAGTCAATAATAAAAAGCTTATGATAGTGCTAGCTATGCTGACAGGCTTTAATAAGATAGGGTCGCTGGAGCGCGGCAGACCGAGGGCCAGGCAGTTCTGTGTGTTTGCGTACATATCTGAATGTGTGTGTGTGTGTGTTGTGCACCTCAGAGAGAGACTGTGTGTTTCTGACCAAAAAAGTATTTTTCGTGCACACATACTCTCTGTGTATGTGCATCATATACATTACAGTATGTGTGAGTGCAGTTAGTGTCTGTACAGATGGAGGACAGTTGTCTGCCAACCTAGGAAATGTACAACCAACAGAAAATATAAATCACGCCTCCGACCCAATCCGAGGATTCCTGTATAGCTATATTTCTGTACCGCCGTTGTTTACGAGATATTTTCCATGCACAACACCACAAATTCTTTTTGAGTTTACAAGAGCTTGTGTTCAGTGACAAAGTGTCATTGTTTATTGGGTTATTTCAGCAGAGATCATTTGAACAAAGGCAACTCTCACGACTATAAAACATTGATATTTTTCCGTAATAACATTGTCAGAGTTGTATTATTTTTTTTATTGACACAACACGTAGTTCTTTTTACGGCATGAATGTAACGTAGCCCACTCGGCATGTGGAAACTTGTTCAGCTCGATTGCTAATGAAAGTAACCCTGCTGCTTGATGTGTGTCTAATGAATGACTGAAACAACCTGAATAGAAAGTTTTCTGCACGGTTTGTGAATCGCCTGCCTTCCTCCATCACTGCATGACTATGTGCACTGATACACCCAATGCCACATGCTGTATGATACATGCGCTACAGTATCTGGGGACCTCATTGATACCATATTAGGAGAAAAGATAAAAACTAACAGGTCCATTGGGCACAAGTGTAGATCCTTCATTAGGGCACTGCTCATTGATTTCCCTGTTGGTAATCTCACACTGATGAAGTGAGTGGGTACAAATATTCATGGCCCAGTGATTACCTTGACCCCATCCCACCCACGGCCATTAAGGAGTGGGGGAGGAGGGGGCTGCTGGGTAGGGATAATTGTCTCTGGGGAGGTCAAGAGGGAAGGTTGTGGAGGTCCCAAAGGTTTCCGACACGTGGAACTAGAGGTGTGTGTGTGTGTGCTTTCGGCGTGCGGTCATTGTGGCGGAGATGGGTTGGAGGGAAAAGAACAGATGCGATCGACTCTGTTGTGTGTCCACAATCTCTCACACAAACACATGAACAGCCATTAGCACAACCACTCTGGCATTTTTTACCACAGTTCTCGAGGGCCCAATCCCAATGTCCCCCCCCAAAGGCCTTGAACCCTGTGACTGACGTCACCTGGTAAATGGTTGAGTGTGAGAGGCTGCAAGGGCTTGAAATGGTATAAATATGAATAGGACAGCACTTTGCAGCGACATATCACGTAACCTTGACGATGCCAATTGTGGGGTTTTTTATTTTACATTTCTACTGCCTATTTGAACGTCTTCCAGGCTCTTGCCTTACGAGATTAGAGGTTACTTGTTTTTGTCAAACTTCATTAAGCATATTCAAAAGAACTGGTTGATGAATAAACCAGGAGTGTAATATAGTCTAATGCTTGCATTCATGTGTTTTTATGTACCGTCTTAAATCCTTAATGTTAATGTTTCTGTGCAAATTGAATATGCCAGGCTGAACATGTGCCGTCCTCTTTGTTTACCTTTCTTTTTTACACCTCCGGGCTTCCCCTGGTAACCATGGTAACCCTGTGTTTAACGTCACAATGCTATGAATTGTATGTAATTCCGTCAGGCAAAGTCTGCAGAAATGCGGACTTACGGAAAGTGTGTATAAAGGGATCAAAATATCTGCTGCAGATACCTCAAGGACTTGACAATTTTGACTTTGGGGCAATCCTAAACCCTCACAGACTTTGCGAGGAACGCGCCTCAAGTCTGTGAGTTTGTTGGAGATTGGGATTGGGCCAAGCCTTCCCACGCACACATGGACACAAGTTGATTAGCTGCATCCAAATGCTTTCTTAAATGTGGAGGTTCAGTTAATGTTGCTAGTATCCAAAAGTTTGGTAAAGATCCAGTTAGATCACATTACATCAAGTTCTCAGGTAAAGCACCTGCACAGTAGCTACACCTGACATTTTGGATGGCTCTACCTGGACGGTGAGATAAGCGTCCTGACCAAATTACCCAATGACGCCTACTTTGGTTTGCTCATTTCAATAACATAAATAGTATTGACACTGTCTCACAATCTGATTTATGTGGTTGAAGCGCCATTAGGTCTGTATGTGAGAGAGGCTCATTAGAATGGCCCTGCCACTCCGTGACAGCCACAGGAGCCTGTTATGAAAAGCAGGCACTGCCCTGTCCTTTCCAATAACCTTTCCTTGGAAGGAGGAAGACAGGGAGAGGCAAAACAGGAACTGTAAAGAAAAGAGACAGACAGCTGGAAAGGTAGAGAGAGAGAGAGAAAGCGGAAAAGGTGAATCAAAAAGATGCAAAGTGCCAAAGGATGGTCCAACAATGAGGGACAGGAGAGCTTGACAAATTACTTTGCCTTTCTTTTTTTGTTTAGTCAGTGTGGAGGTGGATGGAGGCGGGCTGGAAGAGGAGGGTGGGTAACGGTTGGTGGCATTATCGCCTACACGGCTGACAGGGAGGTCTGCGTCTAAAGCCCTCTCTCATTAGATATGCGAGCACATTAGCGGGGACGGCTGTCTTGCTAAAGGTCAGGGTTGGAGGATGCTGGGATGACGGCAAAGCACGAAGCGATGAGCGTCCAACCTTCGGGCTCACCTCTTTGAACTTCAATCATTTTGGCCTGGGCTAATAGGTCCCTGGGGAGGATCAGAAGCAGAAAAGGCATGGGGAGGGGAGGGGAGCCTTAATGGGACATCACGCCACCTTGACATTTTAATTAAGACTCCCAGCCATTAGCATGCCAGAAGTTGGACTATTAGAATGGGGCCCATGTAAAAGCAAATGACAGGATGCCATTTTTATTTGAGTTTGCGTGTCACATAAGAATCTATAGGGCAACATGATGAAGCGGTAGGAAGAACTGAAGGATTTGCCAGATAACCCCAGTATTGATGACTTAATATTCTTTAGATGGTGATCCAGAGCAACACTGTGTAATCAAGGGCTCTGTTTGTATATGTTGCATAACCAAGTGACATATTAGGATTTAATACTGCTGAGATTCTCTCTTCCTTAATTGTGCGTCGCTGTTCCTGTTGTTTCCACTTCAATTTTCCAGCATTAAACTGAGTTCATGAATACTTTATGAGAAGACACAATTTAAAACATTACTAAGCTGCATCCCAGGCATACAGTGTTTATAGTGTTCCCCAGAACGTTTGTGTGTCGATGGTACAATTTGGTTACAAGGAATGACTTTTTATTTTAGGGAAATATAATGTATAATTAGAACTTTTGACTTGTTTATGTATTAGGTATTATTGCTGTAAAGAGCATGCATATGACGTCACTGTACAGGGAAGTTGCCACGGTGACCTTCCCCAAGCGGCAAACACGAACATTCAGCGGTTGTGCAGTCAAATGCACAGACTGGTTCACAAAGAATTCAGGCATTTTTGCAGACTGAGTAAGTTTTAAGGAACAGAGATGCAATGTGAAGTAATACTAAACCAACCAAGTGCAACGATTTAATCATAATTTTGTGTAATAATTTAATGTATGCTTATGTTTAATAACTACATTAACCATTCTATCAATGTTAGCTACTAAATTAAGTGAATGCTACCGAACAACATCTGGGAAAAAATATTTATATTATACTATCCACTATATATCTGTAAAAAAAAAAAGATATTCATAACGGGCTAAAAATGTAAAATGAAGCTGTAATCATTGTTTGTATGATCGATAAATCAATTTATTACACATATATATATATGAAAGGCCTAGCTCTTACTGACCCACAAAGCCCAACTCTGCAGTTTCTCCTCAGTTCTGCAGTGTGTTTCAGCATCTTTTAACTCATAGTTTTGGTTTCACGGCCTTCCACTTGGATCACTCTCACTGCTCTCATCGGTCTCATTTCCAGCCACAGAAGGCAGCTATTTTCAGCTACCTGCTTAGCACCAAACGACAGACAGCCAAAGTAGGCTATAGGTGATTAGCTGATAAACGTAGTAGAGCATTTAGCAGCTAAAGAGCCAGATATTTCGGAGACCAAAACAGAGCTACAAAGAGACTGACTATTAGATTTAGGCCTACAAATCAGGTGTTAAGAAACACGACTCTGATTGGATGCTAATGTTGCTCCGTACCTGCTAGGAAACTGTTTGCTTACACGTTTGCAATATCAACTTTATACGGTGATCATGTGTCAATGTTGTGTTTGATGCGCTGCCCCAAGTGGCCAAAATAAAAGCAGGTTATTGCAGGTTTAAGAAATGTTCATTCACAATTCTTTGCAGATAATAAACATTTTAGAAATGTTTTTTAAATTTTTAATTATTCTTTTTTACTTGTACTTTTATGGTTATTGTCATCCTTGCTAATATATTAACGCATTTAAACTATCATGGATTGAAAATTAGTTTTTACAAACCTGCCTGCGAGTGACCTGCGTCTCATTAAAGTGACAGTAGGCAGTATATTTTTGGCACCATTGGGTAAAAATTCCATAATAACCTTTGAGTATATTGTCTTTCAAGTGTTCTGAGAGATAACTAGACTTCTGCACCTCATCATGGCTCGTGATTGACAGCTGGCTCTCATAGACGGCAGCTGGACAGCAGACCTCAGATCAGCTCTTACTGCTTGTTTTCCTCCGGTCTGTGAAATCTTGCAAATGCCGTTCGGAGCACCGGAGGACACAAAGGCACATGTTTTTTTTCAGGTTACCTGTTTCATGTACAACTGTCACGATATAGCGACCGTTTTATAAAAATAACTTTTTTTAATCATATTTGCTCCAATCTGGCCTACTTCAGCTTTAAAGCTTAACTTCAGTGAAAATTAAATGTTTGTGAATAACTTCAGTTAGTCAAAGTCAACATTACATAAAACCATCACATAAATTATCTTGCTGTAAACTTACTAAGATTTTATTCTTGCTGTCTGTTATTCTAGAAAAAGCTAATTTAGATGTAAAAGACTAATAAAAATAATAATACTATATGAATTAATATATGGAATATTTGTAACATATTAATGAAAAAGCAAAGAATCATAAGTGGGATTCAATAAGAAATGGATTTGATCATCTAAATCTATCAGAATTTGAACTGGTCAAATCTAAACAATACCTAACCCTATAGGCTACATGCCCACACATGCACATACACACAGTCTTCATATTGTTCTTTCTTACCTACAAATTACAGCCAGTCAGTGTGATGAACTAAATGGACTTCTCTGTAGCCCTGAATTTGACAAATCCCATCTTGAGCTATGAAGAAAGAAGGCGCTATCGATTTACAGGGCCACCTAATTTATCACTCCGCCTGAAGTTCCTCAAAAAATATTTGACCAAGGGGGTTATTCAATACTATTTTCTTCCTGGGTCCACACAATGAAACTGTTCTTCTTCTGCAAAAAAGTGAATGATGACAGGTGTCAGGGGAGGATGAGATTTGCGACAGATTTTCTCTCTCTCTCGGTTGCCTTTCACTTCTGCAAGCTTCATTGACAACATGAATAGTCTCTAGGCTCTCTAACCAATGATTTACAGACCAGAACAGTACAGATGTGCCTAGTCTCCCTTTACTTACTGCACTGAAACAGAATACTCTATAGAGCCACTGCAGCTTCTGAATACCAGCAGTTTCTCTTGAACATAAAACCGACACATAGTGACAACCAGGATTATCTGCTAGTTAACTTGATGGTAAATTAAGTCATCAGCCACAGTATTGCACCATGCCATCCTACCCTTCTGGTCACTACATATGAGCTCTTTCCGAGACCTGCAGATGGCAACAACACATGTTTAATTGCTTTTTGTTACCTCCATCTCATACAAGGTCTGAGAGGGTCCAGTTTCTCCCCATACTCCAACAACAGACCAGACAAACGTAGCAATCTTTATAAGTGCAGAAGGAAACCATTGTAAAGGCACTGACCTTGCTGTGAACAGGGCACTAATAGCAGTACCTCTTAAACCAAATGTGGTAGCAACTGACAAGCCTCATCCCAAAGTGCACAGAGAACTAACTCCTGTACGATGTATCTGCAGTCTACAGCAAAGCGTAAATACACACAAACTATCAACGGAAAGTGCTCAGTGCATGTATCCGAGCTATATGTACGAATACAGGCACTATATGGGAAAACACTTTGGAGTAAATGCATTTTAACCTGTGTGGGTCTTTCACATTGATGTTACATGAGTCACTGAGGTCACATCCTGTTCTGGCATCTTTTCACAGGTGTTTTCCAAATAATTCACAGTTCCACTCATCTGAATCTTAAGTACCTGCCATGTTGCCTTGATGATGTTAATGAGTCTTACAGTATGTGACTTCAAGGTGTGAACAACCCACATAGGTTGGAAATGTCAGGTACTCTCTAGTCAGTAGAATGAAGCTTTTGGGATCAGTGGCGAATAAATGTTTAAGACTAAGCATCAAATCAGCCGATTAGACTGTCAGGCTATTAAATAAGCATTATCGGTCGCTATAAGCCACATAGATGTGGGTCAATAGGGGCCTACTACACCCACTAGTAAGTTTTATCATCTATTCACATGGTAGATCACTAAAAGAAGGTATAAAAGAATATGTCAGCGACCGTAATAATTATGACAGGAGCAGAAGTGGAAGTCAGGCGCTGTAGTATAGACTGTGTGAAACTCCGTAAGGGGTGGAGGTTGGGGACAATGGACGGGATGAAAAACACAGGGTTGTCATCCAGGAGACTGGAGTTTGCATCCCGTGTGAAACCAACAACATGTAGTTGTCTTTGTGTTCATAATTATTTTAACCCAAAACAATGATTTTCCCTAAACTTAACATATATATATATATTTGCCTAAACCTAAAGAAGTTGTAGTTTTGTTGCCTAAACCTAAAGAAGCCTTTTTGTTTGTGTTCAAAACGTAATGTTCCGTTCAGTTTTACAACGTGTTAGAACGTGTTGCTTTTAAGTTTCACTTTTACAATGTAGCAGGCGTAGCAGGCCCCTAATGACCCATATATATGGTGCTTATAGCGACTGATAACGCCTATTTAATGGCCTGATAACAATCAAATTGGGTAATCAAAGGCACTTGCTTTCCAATAGACTATACAAAAAAATAAAAATAAAATCATTAACACAATAATCATTGTAAGATAGATTGTTTGCATTGTAAGACATGCAAAACAGACAAACTCAAAGGACAGATTGGGAGAAAAAAAACTTGCTTAAAGCACAAAAACTTGAGAAAGAGCTGCAAAGACATAATAAATAAATGAATAAACCCATTATGGTAACAAACCGGTTTCCACTTTCTTGGCTCCTCAGAAAGTTTAGATACCCCATGACTTTACCCATGAAGGGCAATCTTAATATTTTTTAGCAAAACAAGTATTGATATACTGTAAACATTACGTTTTATGAGCATCATGGTATAATTCAGATGTAATTTTACATGTAACGCAAGTGAAAACAGTAAGTTAGTAAGTAATTTGATCTCAAAAACCAAACACCAGCGCTACAAAGCCTCATGAGAGCTGTAGCTGAATCCTAACAAGACAATGTTGTTAAAGTTATGAGGTGCTCAAATTCATTCAGTACAGTGGATTCTCATTTACCTTGAAATACTGACAGAAAAGCCCAGGAATGTGATTTTCAGAAAGACTGTTCAAAGAAAACCCTCAGTGGGTGAAACCACAGGAGCTGGTGAAACACAGGCTAGCTAGGAGAGAGGGTGGTTGCAAGACTTGTCTATAAATGTCTGTGTTAAAGAAAGGAAAGTTCTCCTAAGCACTTCATTGCAGAAATGAACCTGACAGCTGTTATGAACTAATGTATGAGCCAGCTACAGCCTTATCCAGAGGCTCTCAGCTTCTGTTCAGAGCACAGATCTTAAAACTTGTATGTGTGAAATGTGTTTCTCAGGATGGAATATTAAAATTTGAGTTTAAAGCCAAGCTGCTCAGTCTTATGATGGTTCTTCAGTGCAGCCCAAGGGAAGTCATTTAAAAGTTGGGGGTGCTTTACAGTGTTCTGAGAAGACAACCACGTGAGGGTTTGACCATAAAGTCTGTCACACGAGGCACTGCTTATAGGGAATAGAAGGACTATCAACAACGTAAATGATTTCTGTTGTTTTTATAGTATTAATACTGTATACTCCACAGTGATGTGTACAGAAATTTACTGTAGATTCACAAGGTATTTTGGAATATTCATGCAGGAAAAATATGTACAGTAATAGTTTTACTGTAAATCTGATTAAAAGTATAAACAGAACCTGCCATATTTAGATGGTATATTAATTTAGTTTTTAAATTTGTTTTTACACCATGGCTTTTCCTGTTAAAACTGTAACAGTGTGTACAGTTCTTAGTATAAATTCTATGAAAGTGTATTATTGTTGTATGGTTTTTACTTTAACTGTCAGTTGTGTTGCATGTCAAGATAAGTGCTTTTATTTGTCACACACTTGTAGATATGCTGCCTCAATGGACGACATCTGGGAAGAAGAGGAACGTTATACAGATCAACTGAGAGAACATCTTATCTTTGCTGAAGCTCTGAGGTAGAGTATTTTTTCTCATTACCAGCTGTGTTTTGTGTTGTTGAATATTGAAAGCATGCAACATTTTTTATTTTTTTTAAATTCAGTGGCCTCTTTAGCTTCATTATGAATTTCTTGAAAATTCATGAAATTATATGGTCTGTACTAGTAGGCATGGGCATTCATAAATGTTGGTGTGAAAGTCTCGGTTCTCTGTCCAGACTGCTGAATGAACAAAGGGACTTGAAGGGCCTGGAGGAGACGAGAACTGGAGCGAATGGAACAAACATTTGGTAACTACAAAATCAACTAGTATTAGTAGTTGTAGTAATAATTGAAGTTTTTTCAGATGTAGTTGTTGTCATAGTTGTAGTAGTATTTGTAGTAATTGTTGTAGCAGTAGTAGTTGTATTTTTACAACAAACTATATTGTGAAGTATTTATGACCTTTTTACCATTTACTACCTGTGTTGTGTTTGCAGGGTTTTTATTTTTGCGAGATACTATACCATAACTTTCTTTTCGATTCACTATACTATGACTTTTTAATTTTTTCAACATACTATATTATGACTTTTTAATTTTTTTACGACATACTATACTATGACTTTTTACATTTTTCGACTTACTATATTATGCAATTTTTCAACATTCCATACGATGACTTTTTATTATTTTTTCAACATCCCATACTATGATTTTTTTTTATATTTTCAACAAATTCCATGATTTTCTTTTAAACATTCCATACTATGATTTTTTTTTTTTAAATTTCAACATACTATATTATGCATTTTTTCGACATACTATGAATTTTTTTCCACATATTATATATTGACTTTCTTTTTTTTTCAACATACTATACTATGACTTATTTTTCTACTTACTATACTATGACTTTTTTATTTTTGCAACATACTATATTATGACTTTTTTCAACATACTATGACTTTTTAAAGACTACATGCATCACACTATACGATGACATTTCGACATACTTTACTGTGACTTTTTTCGACATAGTATACTGTGACTTTTTTTGAAATACAATATTATGATTTTTTAATGACTTTGTACGACGTACTTTACTTTGGATTTTTATGATTTTTTTTTTTACATACTACCCGTGACTTTTTCAGACTTTTTCAGACATACTATACTATGACTTTTTTCGAACATTTTATGGCATACATTTCATGACATTCTACATCATGATTTTTTTATGGCATACTGTAGTATGCCATAAAAAAATCATGATGACATTTGTCATGAAATTTTTATGTCATAATATACAGTATAACATTCTCATGACATACTACAAAATTAGATTTTTTTTATCACATATTTTTATGGTATACTATACTGTGATATTTTTTACTACATTTGTCATGACATTTTTATGGCATACTCTAATATGATATTTTTAGGACATTTTTACAGCTTACTATACAAATATTTCCGGCAAAGAAAACAAAATAGCTCCTTAAAGGGGCTGTAATGTCAGTTTCAGGTATTCTGAAGTTCTGGACATCAGACATAATGACATTCTCAGGAAGTGTAAATCACACTGAATGATGTCTAAATGTCCATATCTATTACAGACCATATCTTGTAATTCCATGAGTTTTCAAGAAGTTCATAACGAATCTAAAGAGGCCACTGAATTGAAAATATGTTGTACGCTTTCAATATTCATTATACAACAATAAACACAACACAGGTGGAAATGACAAAAATATCCTACCTCAGAACTTCAGCAGAGAGATGTTCTGTCGATTGGTCAGTATAACGGTCCTCTCCTTCCCAGATGTCATCCATTGAGACGGCATATCTAAAACTGTGTAACAAATACAAAAATATTAATGTCATAATGTAACTTTACATACATACAAAAATTAGACCTGGCTGTCTCCTATCAGATTCTGTCTCTCTGTTGGGTCAAATATAAAACTTTAGATCTGTATTTTCTCGCATGGTAGCGAATGCTTTGTTTTCCTCCACAGCGTAAACCAGATGTGACGTTTTGTGGGCATACCCATAAATGCCGACTGTATGTATGGAAATGAGAATAACTCTTCTCTTTCTTTAGGGTTTAATGGAGTTAATTTTTTAATTTTGATATATCTCCAAAAGTATAAACGCGATAAAAACAGTTTATTTTGTATACTTTCTTACATATTAACATGAAAAAAATGCATTTTACTCATCACTTTACACATTTTGCTTTCCTGCACCACATCTATTGATTCTGTACAGTTTCTTAATCAACGGGGTGGCCCGAACTGTACCAACATACCATCATATATTACCTTAAGTCAAAGTAACTTTCTTTTAATGAGGTGCCTGAGTGAAATTTTGCATTTAAAAGCCTCTAGGCTCTAGTTTTATAATAAATACATATTTATGACCATCATCATCAAAATTATGGAAAAGCATGGTTGTGTTTTACACAGGAGATATAAAGGCACATTTTGCAAAGTTAGTGTTAATGTTTTCTGCTTGCAATAATCTAATAAATATACATAATGGGGGGAAAAGATCAAATAAAAGTAAACCAACAACAAACAAATAGAGATATTTGATTTGCATTTAGTCAAATCACATCAGGTGTTCAATACTATCATTTTGGTTCTGGAAAACTGTATTCTGTGCCATCAATTAGTCACAAACAGCTAAACTGATTCAAGGCACTTTATTAGTGCTCCAGTCTACGGCTCTGAATAGCTTTATATACTTTTTTCTGTCCTCTCAGTGGGTTGTATTAGTGCTGTGGATATACTCTCAGGGTTTCTCCTGGCGTCAGAGGATTGATCTACACCAGTGGGAGGCTACTTTGTTTCCTTGCCGAGTGTTAAGCTATCAGCGTAATGATGAACCTGTGACAGAAGCCGCAGCAAACAGCCTCTGCGCAGAGAGTTATGATGCCAGCCATTAACGGATCGGCAACACGGGCACGGGAGATAAGTCCCCGGGGTGAGGTCCTGTGGCACATACAGAGAGAACACTCTTTTTATTCCTCCTGCTTTTTCACTGACTGCCTCCATCCCTTCCTTTCCATTTCTATTCTCTCAGTAGCCTATAGGGCCGGCAAACATTTCTAATATCCAAGGTTTGGAGCTAACAGAGGAAGAGAGCAATGCATTATTATTTCTGTCCCTTCACTTCAAAGCCATGTCCTGATATATGCCCTCCATTACTTGTTTTTGAACTCCAAACTCTTTCAGTTTCCTAAATGTCTCACATTAAGCGACATATTCTCATATCTCATAGCCTCTGTGCTGTTTGTATTTGAGTTCTAAACTCAATGCTTTAGGTTGCACACAAGGCCAATCAGTATAGCCTACTACTATACAATACCAAATGTAAACTGGCAATGAAGGTATGATATAATTAGTCTTTGAACTGAAAACTTTGGTAAATAGGCCTACTCTTATATATTTTCTTGCCAAAAGTTAGCTGAGGAGATACGCTAACTGCCTGTTGGCTGCATAGCTTCATATTCAGCGTACAGACATGGGAGTGGCCTCCTGAACGCCTCCCTTTGGAGGTTTTCCAGGCACATCCAACTTGGTAAGAGGCCCTGGGGTGGACCCAGAACATGCTGGAGAGATTATACATCTTGTCTGACCTGGGAACGCCTCGGGGTCCCCCCGGAAGAGCTGGAAAACGTTGCTGGGGAGAAGGATGTTTGGCATTCCCTGCTAAGCCTACTGCCCCCCCAACCCGACCCCGGATAAGCGGAGGCAAATGAATGGATGGATGGACATGGGAGTGGTATAGAAGTTCTCATTTAAATCTCGGCAGCAAGGTAAATAAGTATATTTCCCAAAATGTCAAACTATTCCTTTAAATGGTATTTAAACAAAGGCGAGTCTCCACCATGTCTAAGCAACATATAAAACAATCAATGATCTGAACTTTCTGTATTTATATATCTATTTGCATTTAGATTTGTTCACTAGATTATACATTACAAGGAGAGCGTCAGTAGTTAAAAGAGTGTCTAGAAAGAAATAATCAAATGACTTTTCATCATTCATTTTTTAATGGATCCACATTTTATATGGATATCTTTTATGGGAATAGTGATTGAGGACTTTTTTCATGTTTCTTTGGATGTGTTGAACAGAAACAGCAGCTTTATTAGAGAACAAAGTAAAATCCTGTGCACATAGTTTAAAGTTATAAGCATTCGGCGAGTAATCTGTTGGAGTCAAAATGGTCAACATGACTTTTTGACGTGCATTAATAACAGAGTATATTAGTCTAACACATTTCAGGGATTTGAGCAGTCATCCGCTAGAGCGGCTAATTGTATTGTTTCATCCCAAAGTTAAGGACGAAAATACTGAACTAATACAGTACATCCACACTACTTCAGCCAAGTCAATTTCAGTTTTTAAATAGGGAGCTTAGTTTGAAGTAGTTTATATTAATAACTGCCTAACAAAATTACATGTGCAAGTGATAGCTTCTTAACAAAGTTTGTTAGAAATTGCTCTGAAAAAAATATAAACCTAAGTGAATCTATCATCTCAATGTTTCATCAAAGTTTAGGGAGAGATTTAGTATTCATAATGAAAGCAATTTGGAAAAGCACTCCACCTACGGCAAAAACAGAATGGGACTTATAATCCTGAGCATCAGAGCTGAACGTCTCAACTAGTGCGGGCTCCATGTAAATGGGCTTAATCAAAAGCTTTACATCTGCCGGTGTCATAATTCCGATGGAAGGTCATTACTAGTTTGGGGAGCAGCTGAGCATTTCTCCATTAAAAAAAAAGAGAAAAAAACTAATTAGTTTGCACAACAAAAAAACAAAAGGGCTAAAACATGGCTGCACTGCGGGCTATCTCGCAGATAACTCTCTTAGCCAGACACGTTTCGTAATTAGTTTTTCCCCTCCACTGGGATATTCAATAACCTGCAGTTGGAGTGATGGAAGAAGAGATAGTGATACTTATCTCAAATGTTTTCTCGCCACAAAAAAATAATCCTGTCATTCAAAAGGAGAGGATTAAAACTAGAAAGAGAGCTCATGTTTTTTGCTGGTAAACAGGTTTTGAGGGACGGCCATTCCCTCATGGATTTAGCAGCGAAGCATATTTATTCCACTCCAGTTAATTTTTTGACTCCCTCCAGTCCTCCTTCAAACTTTGTGCTTGTTTGGAAGTAAACAAAATTGCACTAACAACATGGAATAATGAACTGAAACGATAAGTAACTTAAATGAGGCCAGGGACAAACATTTAAGAGATTCATTTATGAGGTGCTGCGGTGTTTCTCACCTGTTTTGTGTGTATTTAACTGGAGGAACTTTCACTTGAAGAAACTCTGGTCATTAGCAGTTTTATATGGATTTTCAAGCTCGGGATGTTGCATCTTAAAGCCAAGCTACTGTATCTGCTTAGTTTATTTCCTATTGTATATAAATTTGAAGACAATTATCTCATAGCGCAGTCATTGCAGGGTTTTTCAGGCTAGATAAATCCCAAGAATGGCTTAATTTCCTCTATTGTGGAACATAAAGACAACAGCCCTCATCAGTGCCAACCTATGTCAGTCTGTGATGTGGCCCGGGGGGGCCCCAGACACTGGCCACTGGCTCTGAGGCTCTGATGGACAGATATGTTGGTGAATTCACATGTCCAGTGTCTGGGAGATGTGATTACTTCTGACAGCTTGTTTGTTCTCCTTCCACCTGGCTGGAGCCAACCCCTGAGCCCCACCACAGGACAAAGCTGCTACCATGCAAGCAGCAAATATACAGCTTAATAAGCCATTCTCATGCATCTTGTCAGCCAAGTAATATACCGTCCAGTTTATCAGCTAAGAAAAGCACTGTTGACCCTCTGAACGAACACCGAAGATACAGTTTATAATATATTTTCAACACAAAATCCTAATACTATAAGAAATATGTAACTATTTAACATTTTGCTTCAAATTACATGTACATAGTATAAATTCCGAAAGTGAAGTTTATTTATCTCAAATGAAGAGTGACGTACCATTATTAGACAAAGACCTTTATTTCCAACTAGAGTTTGATCATATTTTAGTTAGAAACCTCCCAGTTTTCTTATCTGCTCTCATGTAATTTCCTGTTTATTCTGGTTGCTGTTAATGCAAAAAAAATGTTGGCACAATAAATTTCCACAGCATTATTACAACAGAATCATGCTATACTTTCTGTCTGTTTGTCAGCTGTTCTTGCAGTGGGTCTACCACTTTGGTCCAGACTGAAATATCTCAACATGATTGAATGGACTCAATGACATGTTGTACAGACATTCATGGTACCCAGAGGATGAATCCTAATAACTTTAGCTTGACATGAAATTTTGTATAAATATCCATGGCGCCGAGAGGATGAATTATTTTGATCCTCGGACTTTTCCTGTAGTGCCACCAACAAATCATAGTTTTCACTTATCCTGAAAATGATCTTAACATCTACTGGATTTATTGGCACAAAATTTGGAACAGACATCATGTTCCCCAGAGGATGAATCCTAATGACTTTATTGCAACCTGGCGTCACGGGAAGGCGTATAAATAGCACGACTTTACACACAAGTTCCACGTGTCATGAGTATGCATTTTAGCCTTTTTGCATGTCATTTGTACTCCATGCAATCTTCCACACTTAGGTTTAGGAAAAAACCCACTCACTTAGGTTCAGGCAACAAAACCACTTAGTTAAGTAAAGGAAAAACATCATGGTTGGGCTTAAAATAAGTACGGAAACAACGTAACACAACTACGGAAAACACCTTACAAACGTCACTAGTCCTGTGTTTGTTGGACCCAGCCCCGTCCTCCCTCGCCCACCATGAGCAGTCTTTTTATGTCACTGACTCTCACCGTAGCATTTATATGCAGATGCGTTTACATTGCAGTCAGTACAGGATACATGGAGTACAAATGACACATGGAAGTCAAGTAAGGCGTTCTTATTGCATGTTAATTGCCTTGCCCATTATCCTGGTATTCATACACCTTTTCGTACAAATGGGCTGCGAAATGTCTCAACAACTATTGGATGGATTGCCATGTTGCCATGCTAGTGTTAGCATTTAGCTCAAAGCACCACTGTACCTTAGTACAGGCTCAACAGAAATACCGTTTTCAATCAAACCTTTCCCTACCTTCTGCTTTGTTGTTCTTCCTCTCTGTGTTTAGCAGCTGTTAATAAAACTCAACACCTCCTCTAGATATTTCACATTAAAAGCCAAGTTCAAGAAGGATCAAACCAAAGTGGTTATAAAGGATTCAGATATAGGCTACTGCCCCTGCTGTCTGGAAATGTTATCAACAAAACATAAAAAAACAAATGGCCAAACCAGGGCAGAATCAAAATAATTCTTAGCTTGACAGAACATGAATCTTTTGGAAACAGTCATTACTTTTAACTGCATCTCTTGCTAGACTTCGGAAGCCATCGGGCTGTTTTTAAGAAATGGATTTGGTGCCTGTGTGGAGCCATGCGGTGACATAACGAGGATGTCTGTGCAATGACGTCTGATGCGTCTGTTTTTATGATCCCGCCTGCTATGCATCTCCACAAAGTGCTCGGCTGTTTACAGAGACATCAAACCAAATCAATAGGCTGTGAATGGACAGGTCACTAAACACTCACTCCCTCATTAAGACAACCAGCTCATATTTTAGATGCACACACCCGCATTACAAATACACCACGCTCACACATACAAAAAGGAGAGAGGAAAAACACACACCCCTAACCCTTTTCAGCATTCCTGCTGGAAATCCACATTTAGTCTGAAATAAAACACCCACTGTTCATCTCCCCTCATGCCTCTAGGTATGACAAATAACACGTCTTACTCAATAAATGAGTTCAAGGAAACCGTTTAAATGCCAACGTTGTTGGAAGCATGAAATATGTGAATGATCATTCTCCAGCTAAGCTCAGAGAGCACCATGGAAACCTGCAGGAAGCAAAAAACATGAAAGTCTGTGAAGGACACGACTTCAGCTGAGCTATTCAGAAAGTATTTTAAGGCATTCATGTAATTCTTCAGAGGTTTGGATGAGCTCAGCTAAATGTAACAGTTTTTTTTTTTTCGTAGGAAATCTTTAGCCTTGTGGTGAAGCTCCATGAGAGAAGTTGCTGCGTGGCGAACTTCATCGACTTGCACATACCAAATGTGTGCACACATTTGTGCGCCTCGGCTGTTCAAAGCCACCGCAGAGAGGGTGTGCAGACTTTTGAAGATGGCCCCCTGAGTTGCCGACCACTCTCCACTCATGCACATTCACAAAGCATATCATTAAACATAATAGGGTTTTTATCACCCACTGTCAAGAAATACCGCTGCATTTGCATTCAAATTTAATTTGCCATACTGAAGCTCATGCATCCAGGAAATCTCCCTGTACACCCTCCACCTAGTGTTACACACATATGCACACACACACACACACACACACATGCACGCGTCTTATGCTCATGATTTTTAATACCTATCATAAACAGGAAAGATGTCGCATAAAGTCCCTATATTTTAGTCCCACAATTCTGAGGTGTCGAGACGTTTACTGCAGTTAATTCATTCTATAGGGTAAACTCACACAATCTCATATAATCTGTTAATGCTACTTAGTTGGTGCAGGATTTGATGGTGTGCAGTAACATATAAGATTCTTACTGTTTGAGTCATTTAAATGTAGTCATTTGGATTGGAATAACGTTCTTTAGCATTTGCGTAAATCCACTAATAATCTAAACTAGCAGTATGATTTAGTTTAGTGAGCGCTGTCAAAGCTAATTATGCAAAAAAAATAACTGAAAAAGCTCGTAGATGCATTTCTACTTTTTGTCCTCCGATCTCAAACAAATACAATGCCTTACATCAGAGGGATGTACAGTAGCTATTGTAAAAGAGTGAGACTCCTCGCTCGTCTGCCTCTCTTCCTGTCTCTTTTCACCTGGAGTAATGCAGACTCCATTTCACAGACAAAATATCCTCTGTAGAAGCTGTCAAAGTGTTTACCCACAGGCCTGAGTCTCTATCTGAGGCCTGACATCTAATATAGAGAACTGGCCTGCAGCGCCCACCGCCTTCCCTGCCAAACGTCCACGCCGAGAATGAGAGAGGGAGGGAGGGAGGGAGGGAGGGATGTGGAACGGGGAGATGGGAGGGAGGGGGAGAGACAGACGGGACGAACTGGTGGGGCAAGAAAAAGAGAGAAAGGGAGAGAGAAGAAGAGGAGAGGAGATTAGAGGACAAGAAGGAGAGTGGGGTGAAATGCTCAATAGTCTTCTCATACAGTAACCAAACACACATCTTCACCGACTGACAGCACAAAGAAAAATATCAAGGGTGCCCTGACATATCTTTGCCTTTGTCACCAGTGGCATTTCATTGACAAAAAAACACAATGCACCATTAGACATAAGGGCTAATGAAACCGAAATAGCTTAAAATTTCACATCTAACATCTGCGACTAAATATATGTTCATGAATTGGTTCTGTCGAGTATTTACAACCTTGTCAACCTTGTCAAAGAGATGGAATATCCAGCCTTTAAAATCAAATCAACTTTCCGGGCGAAACGCTGTTTTTCCTTGGGTGTTTATGCAATAAATGCAATAAATGTGCTACTTTATCACTTTATTGTACCTTTGGAGTGTGGAGGGTAGCGAAAGGTACATGTTTTACAACCTATAAGGAAGACATTTCTATAAAATGGGAGCTGCCTCTTGAGCACCATCAAGTTTTACTATCATCTTTAGTTTGCACAAGGAGAGCAGAACCTAAACGGTGGCTGCCTCTCCCGCTCAAACACACACACACACACACACGCACACGGTCGCAAAAACACACTTGCACATGCTGTCGGATGCAGCCAAACGTGCTCATGTTCTACGTACTGTATGCACACACACACACACACACACACACCGGCTGCACAATGGGGGACCTCAATCCAATTAGCTTGATTATTAATTAAAGCGTGCACTCAGAGGAGAGCTGGCGCTGGTGGAGGCGGCCCAAAGGGGGCGTCTGCTGAGAGGGCTCTGGACTCATTGTAGCAGTAGGTGATTAGGCTGCTTGGCCAACACACCTATCCACGCTCTCTGCACACACACGGTCACGTGCACCACCATGCACAGTGCATGCATACACTCACGCACATTACACAGGTTCTCTTTTTTTCCTCTCTTACTTTGTTTCTTTATCTGTAACTCAAGCAAACACATATAGACATATTCTCTTTATGCACATATTGATGAATTATGATTCAACGTGCACAAAGGGAAAGGCTCTCTGCCTCTACAGCAAAGAAAAACTGAATGAGGAAAGAAGAAAAGGGAAGGTTGAGGAATATTGCTGGGGAGGAAAATAAAATATCAAAAATAAAAAAGCTAGACTAACTAACTAAGTTAAATAGGCAATAACAGTAATGAGCAGCTGCAACCCAGTGAAATTTACAGAAAGTATGAGGATATTTCATCTGAGTAATTTGATTTTCGTTGATATTGGAATTCATGTTTTGGGGTTTCATTTCAGAAAAGAAAACGTAATTTCTAAATAACTGTGTTTTGTAATTTAAAAAATTGGAATATTCTTGAAAGATCACAATGTATATATGTTGTGAAATTTGAGATTCGCTGTTGTAACTTGTAACTTATCTCCTAAAATCTTCTTCCATTTCAACTGCAGCAACATATTAGTAGAATATATGACATGGTAGCTGAGATGATACATTAGATGTATATATATTTTTCTAAATTGTCTCTGACTCTGACCTTCACATGAAACATGCAGCTATAGAGCTGCTCATGTAGATTGACCTTCCATTACCTAAAGACGGATAAATCAGTAAACTGAGCCGTCCTCAGAGAGCTGGGACGATGCTCTCTTTGATTTTAACCACTGTGGTGTAAATCCTGATAAATATAATGTATTCATAAGGAAATTCTGTTTTTTTCACGCATTTTGGAAATATGCGTATATGTATAGTACAGTAAGTACTGTATTAATTAGTATTTCTGTTCATGGGACTGCACCTGGTACTGTCAAACATAAGTCAGAATCTAAAGTCACAGTCTGTAACTGATCGATTAGTGGTGCACAGTTGAATAGTTTATTTTTATATTCCTGTTCAGACAATAACCTTTGTAACACTGCAGGCTATTCTCATACACAGTTTATAGCTATACCTACAAAAGTAATGCACTGTAATTTGTGTATATTCCCTGGAATCAATTTGTATGTAATCCACGTAATTGTGAACCAGGAAGTATGAAGAGCAACAAACGCAGCATAGAGAGGAGGTTGTGGTGGATGGGTGGGTCAAAAAACACAGGACTTTCGCCCAGGAGACTGCTGTTGGTATTTGTCACATAACTTCCGTACTTAAGTTACGTCATTTTCTGAGTTATTTAAACCCAAACCAGGATCTTTTCCTAAACATAACTAAGTAGTTTTGTTGCCAAAACCTAACCTAAAGTTGTTTCCTGTGAAGACGGAAGTTTATTTTGACACGACTGGAGCGTTGACACGTGCGTCACATGTTGCTGTACATTTTTAGGAAAACACAAAAAATGAGGAATAGTTTTTCATAAGATATCATATGAACCATTTCATTTATCCTTGTGCTCAGCAGGACTAAGCCCATGTTGTTGTGGTGGTAGTTCGTTAGAGTAAATGACATCAAATGAGATGCCAAAATCACAAAGGCTTTTCTCAAAATCAGCACCAACACTGTTCAGTGCATGCACTTAAAACCATGCTCATGGATTACTACTATTACAAATATCTGCAAAGATAACTTCTTTCCAATGCATTATGCTAAATATGTCTGTAAAATTAGAAAGAAGCCCAATCTGATTTATTATTGCATGTAATATGTTGCTCTTCTTGTGTTCCTGTATGCTATTTATCATCACAGATGCCACCGCTGAGATTAATTTCATGTTAACTATATACTACTTTAAAAGGTCCTTGTTCAGTGTTAGATATTATTGCATGTGAGGAGGATGGGGCAATGAAACACAGCCTTGGAGGCAAGGCTCCTCTCGTCGTTTCATCCACAGCGTAGAATTAATGTGTTCTGCTGACCCCCTGACCTGCTGATTTACATTGCATCTCAAAGACACGGGTTGTAATAAAACGTGGACCAACGTGTCTGCTCTCTCCTGGCTAAGCGGCTAATGTAATACACAGTGTGCAGAGCTCCAACAGGGACATTTAATGAAAATGAGGCAGCTGAGAGAAAAATGGGAGAAAACCTTTCTGAAATTAATCAAGGACCTCTATTAAAGAAACAAAGGTGGAGGAGAATAAAAAGACCCTAATTGAAATCCCACACAGAGGGCTTCTCTTTTCTTTACCCTTTCTACAGCAGAACTTCTTTATTCGCTAACTTTTTGATGTTGTGCTCACCGACGAGCCGAGAAGGAGCTCGGCATCACACGGGTACATTTTCCCCTCAGAGTGTTTTGAGCAAACTGAGTGATTTGACAAGACACATAGCGGCTATGACAGATGCTCATGTGCAAGCATCTGATAAGCATCTCAAATGGGAGCTGAGCCAAAGAGACCGAAGTACAATGTGCAGCTGCAGGGGAAAAATCAACCCAAAACGTAGACAGATTTTTTAAATCCTTAAAATTGAATTCATGAGGAACCATGGCGAATAAATGCATCATATTAATCAAATCGTGGTGCTGCAAGGGACGACATCAGGGCTGGCCTGTGGCAGAGGAAAACTGGCAACTGCTCACAGCGCTGCACTCTCCTGGAGGCTCCCACCCACAAAGCTTATTCTTTTTTTCCCTGTTGCCTTCTTGGTTGTGATTCCAAGACTGTATCCAAGGATTTTAACTCTGAATTCTTGCACTTAACAGTGTCCAGCTCCACATGCTTGCAAAGAGATAACGTCTGTCACAACTTCTGAAAGATGTGAACACAGTATACTGTAGACAGGCTCACCCACAGATATGGACCCTCCCCAAATCTGCTTCACGCATATCAATGCATGCGCGTGCTATCTCTCTCCTACATAACACATACATGGACACAGTGAGGGACATACAGTACTCATGCTTATGGAAATTCACTTCAACATTAATTAAATAGTTAGTTTAGATCAGTAAATTTCTCAGGTCATGTGGCTACGCCCACAATTCTTTTACGATTGCGTTTAAAAAAAAAAGACAAAAACAAAAACTACATTTTACTAAAGTAACAATAAATACAATGTTTATTTTCACTGTTTTAATATGCAATGGTGCATATTTTGGTTCAAAATAAAATGTGGTTATCATTGCTTATATTTATGATGAACATGATTATTGCTGGGCTGCACGGTGGTGCAGTGGTTAGCACTGGCGCCTCACAGCTAGAGGGTTGCAGGTTCGAATCCGGCTTGGGACCCTTCTGTGTGGAGTTTGCATGTTCTCCCCGTGTGAGCGTGGGTTTTCTCCGGGTACTCCGGTTTCCTCCCACAGTCCAAAGACATGCAGGTTAGGTTAATTGTGGACTCTAAAAAAAAAAATTGCCCGTAGGTGTGAATGTGAGCGTGAATGGTTGTCTGTCTCTATGTGTCAGCCCTGCGATGGACTGGCGACCTGTCCAGGGTGTACCCTGCCTTCGCCCAATGTCGGCTGGGATCGGCTCCAGCCCCCCCGCGACCCCTAACGGGATAAGCGGTTGCAGATGGATGACCTCCATGGGCCCCCCTAGCAACTGGGCCAAAGAGTATAGAAGCAAAGAGATGAAACTCCAGTCGCTGCCGCCATTTTGGACTGAAAGCGCTTATTATATTTAGAATATTTTACTGTTCAACACAGGTCATTTCGGTAGAATAAGACAAAAGAATAGAAATAATTTTGTTTTACTTTTGTACGGCTCTTTTAAGGCGGACATTTTCCTGGCGACTGGTCGTCGCTTTTAGTCCACTTGCTGCTGGGCGCTGATGTTGCAATGAAACGGACAATTGACTTTCACTTCTTGGCAATATACGTTCTTTGGCTGGGCCTCAGAAAGCTTTCCCCTTTTTGCCCCCTTATGGGCGGCCCTGACTGTAGGCCCTATGCACTTTCTATTCATCTTGGATTCTCATCCACTGTTGTGCATTTTCCAATTGGTGCTTAAATAAGTACACATGTGCATAGACCTTTTACCAGGATTGTGGATAAACCTGTCATTCTTACAAATGAAATTATGTCATGATATGACATATTCTTCCTTGAAGCTAATATTCTCAAAGAACCATTATTTGGAAGCTTGAAAGCAAATCCAAAAGCCCACTGCATACGAATGATGTCTAAATCAGTAGATAACATGTTGTTCAAAGTAAACTTTGATGGAAGACGACCAGAATTTAAGACAAATACAGATAGTGAAATAGTGTGTCACAGTGACTGTTTCATCAAAAAGTATCTAACAAACCAGACCTTCTTTTCTAATGTGCTTTAACGCTGAGTTAATGCTATCGTGACTTGGTTTGTCTCCCAGAAGACAAACTCACTCCACAAATCCATTAATTTACTATATTAGAGAGTTATTGACGCTATATAAAGGCCATTTAATGAAGTAAAAAGGGGAGATATTGTGTTTGAATTTCATAATTGAAATGATTAATGTGAAAACAATCAAAAGCTGTGTTTCTAACAACCCGTAAGTCCCCCACATTAAAGCTTTGTTTGATGCTGAAATTAAAAATTAGCTCCAACCCGTCAAACTTAGAAGAAGAATTTTAGAAACCTATTTCAGTTTAGTTCCGTTGTAGTTTGAATTAGAGGTCACTGGTAAATTTTAAAGGCAGGTATTAACATTATCTGGTAGACATCACCAATTCAACAATTAGTGTCAGCAGTGTTGCGACTCTGTGCAACTGTCTGCACTGAAAACCAAGAAAAAAACATGTCATAAATGAAGACAAAAATGATTTTGTTTCAAATCTGGAGATTAAATGTTTGACCTTAAAAATGTGTGAGGAGTCCTGATCTGTCTGTCTCTAACACAGCCTGATAACGTCACTGACTTCCTGCTAACAAAGGTGCTGATGGGGTCAGTGGTTTCTCTGACTTGCAACAAGATGTTGACAGGAACACCTGCACACATCTGAGCCACTAGACCAAATCTAAAACATGGGCTAAAAACAAACATGATGGTAATTGATCAAGGGGAAAAAAAACAGGGTTAGCTCTGTAAGCTTAATATAGAAATGAAGATTGTTTATTGTTATATGCTTTCTTGCCGAGAGGGAAAACGGATTCTATCCAAAGGTAACACAATCCATCCAGTGTCACCTCTAAAACCTATTGTGGCTTTACAGGGGTTTATGTGCTGGACTATATCTTGGCCGTCCCCTTAAAACCCACAATGTGTCGTTTTTACACTGGAGCTGGATTTTGTTACCTTTGGACAGAGCCATGCTATTATGCTAAGTTAAGCAAACACCTGGCTGTAGCTTCATCTGTTAGTGTAAAAGGTGTCAGAGTGGTATCAATCTTCTCATCTAAGTCTTGGCAAGAAAGCAAATAACTGTATTTTTTAAAATATCAAACTATTTCTTTAACAGTGGAAACAAGACCGATTTATATGAATGAGTCCCCAGATTTATCTTGATATGTTTATGCTATAAACAACCGATGTTTTGACCCCTTCAATGCTACCTTTATATTACCACTTTTATTTTATCCTATACTTTTAGTTTTTTATGACTTTTTTCGACATACTATACTATGATTAGTTCATGACGTTTTTCCCTATGCTATACTATGACTTTTATTCAACATATTATACAACAGTTTTTCATAACTTTTTCAACATACTACACTTGTACACTGTCTGGACTGTCACATCATGGCCTGAAAGCACTGTAAACAAATCATGTTTTGCACTTTTACCGGAGTAGTAAACATTTTTTTGTAGCCAAATGCTTTTGTGTAAAAATGCACACATACTCTGCCTCATAGAGACTACGTTCATTTGCCAATATTTCTCTATGACACTGCTGAACCTGCCATGACCGCTGTCCAGAGTGCTGATTCTGGAGCTGTCTCGGGTGCTGGCTGGAGTCCCACTAACGGGACCAGTGGGCAATAGTTTGCCTCGACCAATCAGGTTCATCATTTACCTCATCTGATAAACTCAATATACTGTATATCTTGAGTCTGCCAAGCAACCATTAACTTCCTGCCTCTCCATGACGAGAGAGAGTGATTGATTGTTTTGGTAGTTATGTCTGCAGCAGGTTTCACTCACTTTATTTCTGTCTTTATTTGTTCTATATAGGTTTGGTCACAAAACACATTAAAAACAATAGAAAAATCCTGTGTACTGTAAATTGCTGTATTATTAGTTAAAAACACATTTAGTTTAATTGATAGAGATCTTACTTAGTGATAGATCCTGCTTTATTTTTCATTGATGCTCAATTCTAATGTTTTTTGGGAGAATATTATAATTACAAATTATTAGGTGTAAATGAAAATATAATATGTGGGCCAGGGGTGGAAGAAGTATTAAGTGTCTTGTATTAAAGTGTCTGTGTATTAAATGTCCTGCGGTCAAAGTCTTACTTGAGTAACATTACAAAAGTATTAGAATATACTTAAAGAATCAAAAGTAAAAGTACTCATTATGCAGAATGGACCATTTCATAATATATATTATATTATTGAATTATAATTAGTGATGCATGTGTACAGCACTTATATATGTTGCAGCTGGTAAAGGTTGAGCTCATTTTAAGTACCTTTTATACTGTTGGGTAACTTAGCCTGTGATAATACATCATATTGTATTAGTTTATTTATTTATTTTAATTAATAATCTGAATATGCAAAGTAACAAGCAACTAAAGCTGTCCAATAAATGTAGTGGAGTAAAAAGTACAATATTTGCTTCAAAATGGAGTGGAGAAAAAGTATAAAGTAACGTAAAATGTAAAAAAATACTAAAGTACAAGTACCTCATAATTGTACTTTTCAGTACAGTACTTGAGTAAATGTACTACTACTTGTAAATGTAGTTACATTTCACCACTTCCCAGGGCAAAAACATACAGTGTGCAAAGCCTCAACTGAAGACAAAATTACAGTGATGTATGTTCTGCACTTTTAATCAGCAATATAACAGAACCATTATTGTAATAAAATGTGTCCTTAATTAAGTTAGTTAATAAAGTAACCAAAGTTATTATCCTAATGTTCAATTTGAGCTGATTTGCTCTTTTAGCCCCCCATGCTTTTCTTTGAAAAAGAAAAAAAAAAGGGTTTGAGGAGTGAGTGTGTTGCTGAGTGGGGGAGTAAATAAGGCTGGATAACAGCTTCTGTCTGTGTGTCTCTTTCGCTTTGTAAACGATGTGACTGAGGCTTGGGCGGGACCCCGGATCCCAAGGTTGAGGGGGTGTCTGTTGATTGGTGTAGACATTTCCTATACAAGGACCGCCACCTGCTCCATTTACACACACACCAATACACACACACACACACACTGAGATATATTTACCAGCACACACAGATGTACAGATGCATGTGCACATACACACGCTAACACCGACACGCTGTTGTTGTGCAGACATAGACATTAGCACTCATGCACACATGTGAACACATTGAACACACACACACACACACACACACACACACACACTCACTGTCCTCTGGGGACAGGTGGCATAGACCATACGTGGGCGATGCAGCAACCACAGAAGTGATTCTTTACTGCCACCATCCTATCTGATTCTACAGGATAACCTTTGTAGAGCAAGGACACAGAAAGACAGAGACAGTGTCTGACAACATCAACTTCTGCTGGATGGCTGAGGTGAATAGGGGAGCTTTTTAGTGCACCTGAGCTCAGCGCTGTATCCTAAAAGGGACTATTTTTCTTTTGTTTGGCGTCACCAGTTTATGTTTTATATCCCTTTTTAGTGTATTTTTTTAATCAGTCTGTGAGTCGTCTTGATGTGTAAGAATCAGCAATACATTGACTAAAGCTGGGCATACACTGTACGATTTTAGAAATGTTGTGGTGTAATTCCTTCTACTGTACGAGTAGATCGTTTGCGATGTGAGGACAAAGCTCACGATTTATGTGCTCACACTGTATGGTCTGATCATCAGCCACGACATGAGTGCTCACACTGTACGTGTAAAATAGAAAAATAAACACAGCCTGTTGGCTTCTTTGTACCGTTCTGGATGTGGACAGTTGTCAATAAAGATTAGTTTAAAAGCTCCGAGGCAGGTAAAGTTTGTGAGGTCTGGACGGGTCACAATGCTAACAAAGCAGAAACGTGCTGCCTTGTTCATCTGTGCCATCATGTCTGCTGAAACGGCTACAGAAAAAGAGGCAGCAGCGTAACATTACATGGACACGCTGGTGGCTAGGAAGGCGTGGACAGTATGGCGTGTCCATTTTGCAGAGAGAATTGGAGATAAGCTAGCTACGTTTTACTATATCTATTGTACATTGTTATCTTGATAGCTACATTCTGATTATTGTAGAAAGAGGATAAAAGGGGCACGGACGTAAAAAAAAACACATAAATTAGATTTATTTAAAAATCTATTTAGGCTCTAACACTATAATAGTAAATTAAGTTGTGACAAAATGATCATATTATGTATCTGTATTTGCTTGGCGAATCCGTCCAGATGTCATCACTTCATTTATTTTGACGAAACTGACGAGTTATACCGAATACACAGAATCACCTTATTCAAATTGAGGATTTTGTTTGAGGAGTTGACATTTTTTCTTTAAGGGTGTTGACGTCAGAAAATAGGGTGGTTAAGCTTTTCTTAGATATAAGTAGGGGGGCTTTAAGGAAAATAGATTAGGAACCACTAGACTGATGGATCATTACGGTAAATACAGCTCCTACTGATGCTACTTTACAGTCAAACAGAGAGCAACTTTTTGCCTCCCACACCCCTCAACAAGTCTTGAGTGTCTCGTATAAAGGGTAAAACTAAAGCCATTTTCAACGTTTCAGACATTTAAATGGGGAGGGCTGAAAATTGAGTTTGTCGAAAGTGCATAATGGAAATCTGTTGCGGGAGGAAGGAGAATGGGTAGAAAAGAATGCCATCCCGGAGGAAAATATCACCTGTGATATGGCATTTGAATAAGAATTGAATGCATTGCACAACTTCTGAATTATCTCAAACTTTGAATAAAGGAAAAGTGACATGACCTGAACCTCTATACACATTGCACACCTTCAAATGATCAATACGTACATTGTATTTCACTGAAGCCTGAAATTATTGCACAAGCTGTAAAAGGCCAAGATGTAAAGGGAGTTTTTTTTTTGGAAGAGCAAACATTTACAAAAGAACAAATGTCAGTGAAATTTACATAATCTAAAATGAGCCAGAGGAATTTTTCCTGCCATTTTCTTTTATAACTTCTGCATTTTTTTTTTTTATTCCCACAGAATACATATTCACTTGAAATGAAACTATAAATTGCGGCGGTATATTGATGAATTCAATCTCAGAAAAAAAAACACATAGAGGAAAAAGGATAATGACAGAATTAAAATACAACACAGGTCTTTATGATGATTGCAGAAGTAGTGAGTGTGTGCTGCAATGTGACAATAATACATAATAGAACTGCCAGTAGCATTTATTTCATGCTGTGTTTAATTCTGCAGGAATAATGATAAAAGGAAACAATCAAAATGTGTGTGAACACAATAAAGAGAGCGACGGAATGGGCTATTACTCTCCCACAGGGAATGATTGAGCCCTAACTGGGGGTAGGCTGAATAAATCACACTCCTATCTACAGTAGCTTATGATCTCCAGTACATCCACAAGCTTCTCCTCTCACTTTCTTTCTGTACTGTGCGTGCGAGGGGCTAGTGGACATATTTGATCTCTCTGTGTATGTGCGTACTTAATCTCTATAGGGCTTGTTGTTTTGGGGGGATTTAAAGTTGTTTATTAAAGAAAAATATGAAATTTGAAGAAAATCAATAATGCAAAAATCTATGTGAAAAATGTTCGGTACACAATTAGCAGCTCATTTGCATTTTTCTCCCCATTTTGTCCTGTTTTGCTGATGTTATTCTTTAAAAGAAGACCCTGTTTAATGATGGTTGACCTTCTTGCAGTAGAAAATACAACTTTTGGGACATGAAATCCTGTTCCTTTAAGAAAACCTGTGTATTTTTCTTTCCTTTGTCGAAAATAGGTACAAACCGAAAACAATGAGCCTTATCTGTTTACTGCAGGTGAAGAGGGAGAAAGTTTTTAGGCTGAAGTGTGCTCATGAATGTGCCTGCTAATAGCCTGTTGTCAACAACATATTTCTTAATTACAATTGTAATTTCAGTGTCACACCTGTGTGTTTTAAGGATGTGTGTGTGTGCGCACGCATGCTCACATAGATTTTGTTAGTTGAAAAACATTTATATGTTAATGTGCGCCTCTCATCTCTTTGTGTTTTAATGCACAAGTCGACCTGTGGCTGCGTGTGTATATATAGGTGTTCGTTTACGACTGCCTGTGTGTGTGTGCGTGCGTTTGTGCATCTGTATTTGTCTGCGTATTTGCATGTGTCCGTGCGTGTGTCGCCTCCTCCATTTCTATGGAAATCAAACGCGGCAGCAGCCACAAGTTTACACATTCCCCCTGTTTTGACTCCATTCAATCAACTGTGTGCATAATTACCCTGGTGCCGTATGGTAATCTACTGGGACCCAAATATTGCAGTTTGACAAATCCTTCATTTGTATTCAGTCGCTACACAAAGCATCAATCGTGCTTTTGCACACACGCTACCCACCAACCCCCATACCCCCACCCTCCTCTCTCCTCACCCCCCCACCACCACCCAACCCCATCAACCACGCCCCGCCCCGCTCCCCAGAAACACAGAGCAGTGTGGAGCCGAAAGCTGGCTGATTAGAACAGCAAGACATGCTGGGATCTGGGTTTGTCATTAATATTTCCCTCTTCCAGATGGCGCCTCCTACAATGCAAAAAGATACCACCACTGGGCCAGCAGACAGGGAGGGGTCTTGTTTTGGAGGGAAGGATAAAAATAAAGAGGAAAACCACAGAGTTGAGACATCTTTTTCCCCTGAAGATGGAAGGCCAGATGACAGCTGTTGGATACTGCCTCTTACTACACACATGTGATATTACAGTAGTTTTCTCATCACTTTATTTATTGTTCAATCTCACTATTCATCGTAAAAGCCATCCATCATATGATAATTATTCAAGTGGTATTTATCTGTTTAGATTACGCTCAACAATAAAAAGGAGGAGATCCATACAACGAACTCCAGGATGATCCGGTTTTCTTAATCCTCCAAAATGATGTGCACATCTCATCAACGTACACACATGCCACTACACAAATCCCCACAATCCCACACTGCCTGAGGGCGACTGTTTGAACCAGTGACATTTTGAGCCTTATTACATGCTCACAACACAACGCAGCACAACAAACAAGAAGACCAATTTCAGTTTTCTCTCTCTCTCCCTCTTCTGCCCCCTCACTGTCATTTCCTCTCCTCTTTCATTCTGTTTGGGATTGAGGATGAGGGCTGGGGAGGAGGGCTGCAGTAAACAAGGGCGGAGAGAGAAAGAGAGATTAGCACCAGCTAATAATCCCCTCTTTCAACACGTGCAGCTTCATATTTCCAAATTAAAGTGGAGTGCAAGAAAAGGGGCTTATAAAACATTAAACGTCCTCTGGCTCCATCGTGGTGTGCACATCCCGCCCCTCCCAGCTCTGCCCTGGGGGCCTGCCGAGTACTTTGGGATTTGCAGCGCCGGAGTAAACTAAAGCCATACATCACCCAACTGATCAGGCCCTGGGAGAGGGGCCCGGGCCAATCATTTTGAGGTTAAACAATGTAATTTGGATCTTGTAAGTGCAATTTATTTTGCCCGTCAGACAGAGGCATTGAAACATTTTCTCTTTTCTTTCCTCCCCCTCCGTTAGATAAAAGGAGGATGCTATTTGGGAGAGAGGGAGCGGGTCCAACGGAGGTGAGACATCAGTGGCCATTTGCTCATTGGAGAGAAGCCACTAGGAAATAAAACAATGACTCACTACCTCAAATAAACATTGAGCCTGTTCAACTGATGATGATTAGAAACGACACATCGATTTATACGGATTTCAAAGACAAGATATATTATTCTTTTTATATTATCAGGATAAGAATCACCATTTTCTATATATATATTACTGAAAGCCAAATGTGAGCAAACCAAGAATACTGTTATAACATGACACAGAGTCCACAGCCATGCTAGCAGCTATGTGAGGCTATACCAAACCAATTAATAAGCCAATTTTCGTAGTGGCCAAATTGTGGAATTACATCTTCCGTGTCCGTCACGTGATGCCGTTGGGTCCAAAAATACTTTTTCCCATAGATTAATGTTGGGAAAGAGATGTCTGTAACTAATTTTTTGGAGGTTAATCAACTTCCCAGTACAAACACTTGAATAGCCCTTATTTAAGTCATTAGGTCTTAAAAGTTGTAAAATGCACTAATAGCCGAATCCAGAGTTATTTCTCTTCCTCCGTTCATGTGAATGAGACAGACACCGCAGGCTGGGAGGCGGGATTAGAGGAAACACTACTGCACCTGCTCTACGGGCCCAAAGGATGCGGAAGATCGCCGGAAGATCCGGGTACTTTATCACTCAGCAGTTGAGCCATTTTGGCTTCATGCGCCACTGAGCAACTTTCATAGGAATGAATGGGAGCCCGCTGATGCTGTACTCTTTATACATCCATGGGCTGTACTTAGACACAGTGGCGCTTTGAGCTAAATGTTAACATGCTCACAATGACAATGCTAACATGCTGATGTTTAGCAGGAATAATGTTTACCATCCTATTTTAGCCTATTGGCATGCTAAAATTTGCTAATTAGCACTAAACACAAATTACAGCTGAGGCTGATGGGAAAGCCATTAGTATCTAAACAAAAGTACAGGGTTAATTAATTTGAACCTGTTGGTGGCGCTCAATGAAAAGTCAGGAGATCCAACCAATCATTACAATTAAGCCTGAGGGGAACATGAGTGTCTGTACCAAATGCCATGTCAATCCATACAGTAGTTGTCGAGACATTTCACTCAAAACCAGAAATATCAAACTCATGGTGGCGCTACAGGAAACATCAGGGGATCACCAAAGTCAGTAATTATCCACTGGGGACCGTTCATGTTTAGCAATCCATTCAGTAGGCTAGTTGTTGAGATATTTCAGACTGGACCAAAGTTGTCGATCAGGAGACATTGCCATCCCTAGAGTCGTGCTGCTAGAGTAGCTAAAAAGGCCAATGTTGAGGAGGAGTTAATTCTTTAGAGGAAGCTACTCTGTATAAGGAGCAAAACGTTAACCGTCTGATGTAAAGGAGGCATGTAAATGAAGAGCAACGACTGTTTTAAGTCCTGAATTGACTGAGGTAGGTATTAACAAAGGACCACTAAATATTTGATGGCTTTTTTTCCCCCATACACTGACTAGACGCTAAGTGTGCTCTGATAGCACATTAGACACTCAGTACATGTAACAGTTAAAGTGGACACAAAGCTCATTGATTTTCCTTAAGGCTACAGAGAAACCATGTTAGGGAAGGTCAGGAACTTTGCCATTTGAACCCTTTGATACTCCGTTTACTCAAGTCCACCCTACTGTACAATTGTCCTCAAACATCTCCAATATGAAAGACGGAAAGAAAAGGTCTTTATCGGTACCACAACTAAAATGTACCAGTGCTAACGACTAAATATCCATTATCTCCACTGAGACATTACGGGTCGTCTCAACAAGAATGGGATTACATACTCTCTGAATCACTGTAGGAGATTTGCTGACCACGAGACCCAAAGCCAGTTTAATGTCCCCTCCAGTGAGAGCCGTTATCCTCCCCTCGTGAACATATATTTTGGTTATGTGTCTTAATGTGTGCCGGGGTTGGTGTCGGTCAGGAAATCTCCTGCAGTTTAGAGGATTAGAAGCTCCAAAGTGCCGCTGGTGGAAAGAAAGAGCTAGCCATTTGAGCGATACAAGTGAATTAAGAGATTAAGATGGTTTAGAAAGACTGATTACAAAACCATAGGGGTTTAGGAATGGAAAGACAAACCTTGAGATGGGCTAAATCCCTTGTACTTTTCTCTTACTATTGTGCTATTATTGTGCTGCGCGCCAAAACCAACACTCGATCCACCAAGACCTTTTGAATTGATTTGAGTCTTAAGATTAAACACTGTTTGATGAGACAAACAGAGGAATTGAAATGACTTGAGGTTGGTATCAACACTCATTTGTATTTACAGCCTTCCTATTCATTACCAACATGTAGTAATCCTAACAATGCTGCTGTTTGGTTTAACTAGAGAGTACTGATGTAATGTTATACTTGGTTGATTCACCTCTTTGGTCCAGACTGAAATATCCCAACAACTATGGATGAAATGTCATTAAATTTGTACAGACATGATGATAAATCCAACTGACTTTAGTGATCCGCTGACGAATCATTTGTCCAGTGAAACATCTCAACATTGCCTGAAATTTAGAAACACATTAATGTTCTCCTCAGGATATAATTGTAATGCCCATCCTTTAACTTTTTATCTAGCGCCATCATCATGTCAACATTTGAACAATACTTTTGTTTATAATCAAATACCTGCAACACTGATGACATTCCCATCAGCCTCAGCTGTACTTTTGTGTTAAGTGCTAATTAGCAAATGCGACATGCGACACTAAGACAATGAACATTAGGCTACTTGCTGAATATCAGCACGTTAGCATTGTAATTGTGAGCATCTTAGCATGTTATTACAGCCTCACAGAGCCTCTAGCAAAGCTGTAGACACTTGGGGGGTAAATTCACAAAAGGTTTGCGTGGCTTTTGCGACTGCTAAAACCTGCACAAGACAAAAAGAAACGGTGTAATTCTCAAAGCATCCCCAAAGGGCGAAATGCACCCCTAACTGCGTTGCCAAGCAAATAAGGCCTAGGTGCTCCTGTGCTTTTTGCAGGTATTTAAATTAGATAATTTGCAGACATTTGGCGCAAAATTGGCCCCTTTCTATGCAAATGAGCCTCATTGCAAAAACAGTTTAATTCACAAAGATCAGTGCTAATAGCCACGCACAGTTACAGTGAAATTATTAGCGTCTTCAGAGAGTTTGTGGTAACTGAAGTGCATTTACAGCCTTACTGACAGACTGGGATATTAAATCACAAATATGGTTTCTCTTTGTCACATTTTGAGGAACGCCTCTGCACTTCCTCCGGACCTGTAGCTCGCAGTCTGAACATTTCCTTCTCACTCTGCCATTGTTCTGCCTACTGTGTTCTTGGAGCAAAGGCAACATTCATACTTTGCCACATGAATAATTGCAATCAGTTGCAAAAAATGGGAAATTGCACTCAGCTGCAAAACTTTATGGGTGTGTTTGCGCTGTAATATCTTTTGTGAATCGGATCTTGAGACGTGACGGATAGGGGTGGAAAGTGATGCTCAATTCGTGGCGCTATGAGCAGCTGTAATCCATTCTTTGTGAATTGTTTCACTGTAAGTACTTGTCAAGTGACAATGAATTGAATCTAAATTGGAAATTACAGTATTGTCATTTAGAATGAAAGTGCAAATGACTCAAAGCCCTGAAACCTTTCATTAGTCAGAATGCCAAATATACCTCAGCCAGACGTTTGAAGAGTGTGAATTTCCTTCATTGTGACACTGAAATACTATCCAGACGACTTACTGGAATCTACATGTTTTTAAATCCAGATCATGTTGTTCAAAATTAATAGTTACAAGGTTTAATTGAAAGGATTAAATTATCTCCAAAATCTAAATTAATCCACATCCCAAAATTGAATTCTGTTTCTGTAAACGAGGGTGTAGATCTCGTTTCCACACATAATAAGCGTGGGGTCTGAGCAGTGAGTATTAAACACTTCCTTTCCTGCATTCTGGTGATTTTTTTATGCACCAATTTCAGCCTTTACTGCATCAATGTATGGTGGAAATGTTTTTATTCATGTAAAGGAAAACACACAATTCAGGTGACAATTCAAAATATGAAAATATGGAATATAATGCAATAAGGCTCTCAGGCATTCTGTATTGCTTTCAAATATGTATTCTCCTGTAGACCAACTTTTCTCATTTAATGTTATCTCTGCTGAGTCAACACACATGTAGGCATGATTTAGTCTGCAGGGAAGTAACCCCTTTAAATGTGCATGTGGCACTTATTCACCTCAATGATAAATTAATTCATGTTAATTAATTCATAAATCCCTCCATATATATAGCTCCATATGTGTTTCAGCAAGATTTCTGCTCATGTTCAAAACGTTCTGCACATCCAAAACACATCCCACATACCTGTGCTCTATAAGATTTCAAAAATAAATAGTCGTAATATTTTGAGAAAAAAAGTTGTAATATTATGAGAAAAAGTCGTGATTTAATGAGAATAAAGTCACAATATTTTAAGAAAAAATCCTAGAGTCTGCTGTGCATTACGTTATTCAGACCGTCTGACAGACACAGAACCCTGTTTGGGAAGTTTAGAGAAGCGGCTGTGCACTGTTCTCCTTCGGAGGTGGAAAAGCAAAACCAATAGAAAACACTTCATCAGGCATAAATCTCCCCATAGTGTGGCTTATTCGCTACACAAATGTAACTTCACCACTTCTGATGAAGTGCAGCTCACAGCCGCTTCCCCAAGCTTCCCAAACAGGGTTCTGTGTCTGTCTGAATAACGCAATGCCCAGCAGACTCGAGGAGTCTTTCTTAAAATATTGTGCATAACTTTTTTTAACTCTGATTTTATGCATGCGGTGGTCTGTTCCTTGCACTATGACAGTTTTCCTAAAATTTGATTTAAAAAATCACAATATATCGCTTTGCTTAATGTATCGCAATATATTGAATCTTAACCCCTGTATCATGATACGTATCGTATCGCCAGATTCTTGCCAATACACAGTCCTACACACTGCAGTCCAAACGTTTTCCAAGTCAAAATAAGCACACTGATCAGCTCTCACCTCCTCCGTGTCTGGCAGTAAGTACGATATTTGCACGTGACGTGAGCCTTCAGATAGCCACCTCCCTTTCAGCCAAACAAATGCTAGCACGTCTTGGAGACATATCCTGTGGGAGGGCACATCAGAATTATTTAATATGACTCCAATCCAAAGATAATGTGAACAAGTTTGCTCAAATATTGATACTAAGGACAATTCTGTGCTTCCAAAATATTGGTTATGACAAAACCCTATCGTCCATATGTATACGCCCTATGCACTTGTTTATAAAACTAAATTAAGAGAGGATTTATGTGGGTGTGTTGTGGATGGACTCTTTCAGTGGAGTAAACAGCAACTTCTCACCCTCTCCCATCCGTAGCCGTATTCCCACAGTGGAGCATTGTTAATACGAAGAGCAACAGTAAAGTTTATCCAAAGCTATACTGCCAGAGATTATTCTGGAACAAATCGATCCAAAAGTAGCCTGCCAGGCGGTGCAACTGTGTCCGAGGAAAGTGTTGAGGAGAAGAAGAACAAACGGAATGAATAAGAAAATGAAAAAAAAATGGAGAACAGATAGGGGGGAGATAGAAAGTGCTGGCCACTGCAAAGTCTCCAAACAAAGAGGATATGTGAGGCGTGTACCTCAAGCCTTTTTCCCTTAAAAGAAGAGCCAGTAAGCACTTTTCTCCGCGCTGAAAAGCTAGCTCTCGCTGTTCGTGTCACATCAGCAGTTTTTTAGCGAAGCTCACAAGCACCATATCCAGGTGAGGGGTGTATGTTAAGGATTTCTTCCTTTCCCCTATCAGTCTCTTTCACTCGTACGCTCCTCTTCCTCACCCCACCCCCGCCTCTCTGTTTCTCTCATCCTCTGCCAATATGTCTCTCCCACTCTCCTTCTTGCACTTTACAATTCTCTTTCTGTCCCCCTCAAGATGTTTCAAAGCCCATATCACTCCTTTCAGTCTCTCCATCTCCCCCTTTTTTTCAATCTCTTTCTCTCAAACTCTCATTCCAGACTGTATGTGTGCATATGTGCGGCTGATTCTAAGCAGATTCCTTTACGTTCGAAAAAATCTACATTTGCTCAACGTCTTCTGTATCTGCAGCTTGTCTGTATGCTTTGGACACTCCTCAAATGCTAAGCATCTATAGATTATGGCATCCTATCCAGTCTATGTCAGTTGCAAAAATGTGTCAGCAAGATTTATGAGGGAATGACTAAATATTGTATGCGTTCAGACTTCTGATTTTGCTAAAGATGTATATTCATATCAATTTTAGTTTTGTTTCTGCAACACTTTTTTTTCCACATTTAATGGGTAATCGCGTTGTGGAAATCTTGTTTACTGATGAAGGACAAACAGAATATGTGCAAATGACTTTAAGTACACATTTAGACAAACACACACATACTGGAAGCACGCAAGCGAACACACACGCACACACACACGCACACACACGCATGCAAGGATCCCTGGGTGGTTGAATAGCAAAGCTATTCATGCGACTGGAACACCCCCGACTGTGAACACCACTTTCCCTAGAAAGTGAAGCTGGGGCACAAATCACATTTTCTGCACAATTAAAGCGGGGCTGCGGCTAAGTGTATCAGAGCCCTGCTCTCCGCAGGAGCCCAGGGAGTCAGCAGGCCCGTCCCCTCTCCCCTCATAATGGCAATGTGATGAAGATGGTTTCTCTGTAATTAGTTTCTGAAAGTTCTCATTCAGTGAGTGAGGCCGCAGACGGCACAGCGGCAGAGAAAAGGCCACTTTGTTCTGCAACCCTGCACTTACGGCACAGACCCTGTTTGAAAGGAGGTTGACAGCGCATCGTATTGGACAGTTGTATCTGTAAAAATGTATCAGAAAAAGAATAATGTTTTACTTATTAGTGTTTTAATTTAAAAAAGGGTTTCAGTAGCACTCCATGATTAGGAAATCTGTGCACTATCTTATGTCTCCTGTTCATTTTGTGGTGTGCAGAAAATGCCTGCAGAAATACACTCCTAAGTAAAACTCTAAAATTACCGCCTCGTGGTTGTATGCCTCCACCAACAAGTTAAGTTGCAGTTTACATCCATGTCTGTTCAAAGTGTCATCACTTCAGCATTTTATCCTATTAGACATTTGTGTGAAATTGTCAGAAATATCATATGAATTCTTTAGTTATGGCCAAAAACTAGGGCTGTCAAAGTTAATGCGATTATAAATAAATTTGTTTAAACGCCACAAATTTCTTTAACGCATTAACACAACTTGAGTTTTTTAGGTTTTATACTGTGATACTGGTATCATATGAAACTAGAAAAACCTAAGAAATCCATTGGTACCCATCATGTCATACTAGCTTGTCACAAAGGAGGCTAAATAACATTCCAAAGTTACACAACATTTAGGCGAGGAAAAACTGGCATGGACATTTTCAAAGGGGTCCCTTGACCTCTGACCTCAAGATATGTGAATGAAAATGGGTTCTATGGGTACCCACGAGGCTCCCCTTTACATACATGCCCACTTTATGATAATCACATGCAGTTTTGGGGCAAGTCATAGTCAAGTCAGCACACTGACACACTGACAGCTGTTGTTGCCTGTTGGGCTGCAGTTTACCATGTGATGATTTGAGCATATTTTTTATGCTAAATGCAGTACCCATGATGGTTTCTGGACAATATTTGTCATTGTTATGTGTGGTTAATTGATTTACGATAATAAATATATACATACATTTGCATAAAGCCCACTCCCACATTGATAGATAAATAAATAAAGGTATTAAATACTTGACTAAGCTCCTTTTAAGGTGTATTTTGAACAGATAAAAATGTGTGATTTATTTACGATTAACTATGGACAATCATGCAATTAAATAATTTAATCAATTGACAGCCCTGCTCAAAATGTATTTTGTGAGGTAACAGTGACCTTGCCCTTTGACCTTTGACCACCAAATTCTAATCAGTTCATCCCTGAGTCAAAGTGGGCGTTTGTGCCAAATTTAAAGAAATTCCCTTTAGGTGTTCCTGAGATATCACGTTCACGAGAATGGGTTGGACAGACCGACTGACGGACAACCTGAAAACATATTGCCTCCGACCATGGCTATCGACGGCACTGAGGCATAACATTTAAAAAAAAAAAAGCTAACTGTTGCAGTGAAGGGGAACAGAAATACTGAATACCAACTCACCTAAGTTGCATGCGAAGCATCATTAACGTCTCAACACAGAGATATAGGCACATAGCAAGAGAGTCTTCCTATTTGGAAGTGAGTCTAAAGAGAACATATGGGTTGGAGTTTACTTGCAGCAATAAAAGCCAAGATAGTTACATTATATTACCCCCTTACTCTATCTTCTACTGTTACAACAGTCCTATAGGGAGAGACTATTTATGAGTTCAAAGTTTCAGTGATTTAACATACATATAAGTTTGGTATAGACTATTTGGGAGATAAAGTGCAATCATGGGGAACAAGCCCATCATCAGTTAGAAGAATAGTTCCCTTTATCATCATTGCACTGGTTTCTAAAGGGAGTCTTGATGCTGATGGTGGTGGGTAAGGTGGTCGTGAGTGGTAGTTTGTCAAGAGCTGGAGACAGTGAAATAAAGGAGCAACTGATGAGCTACAAAGCACTGTGATTGGCGATTGTCTCCTGTGTGGGTAAGAGAGACAGCATTGGACATTTTAAGATGACTTGATTTGGTGATGTGACCAAATGGATGATGCATCTTGAATTTTATACCCTGGTTTTGATGATAGAAAGAACTTGAAGAAGCTGAGAGTTGAATGATTTAGGAATAAAGTAGTCCTCCCAGTGTAAATTACACTATATTTTCATTAGTATGGACGAGTTCACAAAATTCAAAGTTGTATTGACTGAACAAAAATCAGGAATCATTTTATGGGGTTTTTCTGCTTTAACTCTGCTGCAGCAAAAACAGAAAAAAGACAAAATTGGGGTCTGAAGTGTGTTTCTTAGCAGGCAGGTAAAAAGAAAGACACATAAAAACTTCAGACAACACAGTCAGATGAACACAATCACACAACATGTGCTGCTGGCTGTTGTGGTGCCAGGGCCACCAGCTGCCTGATGTGATGAAGGTCCCTCGCTTGCCAACTGGCTGATGAAGGGCCAGTGAAGCCACCACCAACAATATGCATGATGAGTGTGAGCTATCAAGATGATTAAGGTAGCAGCGCTCTTTGTGAGCAAGCATGGACTAGGTTTCCAATCTGACTTATAGGATGTTTGATCATTGTCTTCCTTGCTGGAGTTGCAATTACAGTGCAATCTCAGAATTCTACTTTTGGGCAGCAATAATATGACAAGCTTTACATCAGATGTATTATTTATAAGCAGAAGAAGAAGATTTGGAAGCAAACTAACCCCCCAAAAAACATTTTTCCTATATCACAAGCTGTATTTTTGCAAGCGTAACGTGAACATCACGTTGCAGGTAGATGCTTGGAACGCAACTGAAATACCAAATCATTATCATCCTGATTGTGTCTAAACACACAGAAACATTGAAAATGAAGCTTGGAAATGAATGGTCCATGTCTCTGTTTATACAATTCACTATAAACTGACAAAAATGTAATAAGTAGAGTTACGCAGAGACGGAATATTCTGGCAAAGACAGACTGCGTTACATGCGATGACACCCCTTGAGAAGAGGGCGCTACTGGTCTAATTAGTGACAGTCAGTAAAGATGGAGGGTTAACATGGGAATATAGGATTCTGCAGTTGAAGCGGGGCCATTAAACGGTTAGTATGAATGGTTGAAGGTGCAGTGTGCTGGCATGCTGTTCTCATACACCATTCATTGCTATATCTACAAAACGTTATGTACTATAATTTGTATATATCCCACAAAATCAATTTGTATGTAATCCATCTAATTGTGAACCAGGAAGTATGAAGAGCAACGAACACCATGTAGGGAGGAGCCCGGAGTGGATGGGTGCCACTTTTGGAGTTATTTCCCGATCTTTTACTAAACCTGACTTGTTGGGGTAGTCGGTTTTACCGGTGTTACACAGTGGTCGGGAACACACCGATTACATTACGTACCCACCCTCACTGTCGTTTTGCTTTTTTTTACCAAAATAAAACCCATTTTATTAATTTTGGCGTATCAACGCCATATTATCAATATAAAGTCGGACAACGGACACTACAAAGTGACCGTGAATGCATCTGCTTCATACGGAGTCTCAGCTCAGAGTAGCAGGTGTCATATTTCAAACACACACACGGGACAAGAGAGAGTTGACAGACAAGACAATGCAAAGCGAAAAGCAAAAGCGCCTATTTGGCAATATTTCAGATTTAAACCCGATGCTATAAGAGAACCATAACATTAATGAGGCAATCGCTGTGCGGAGGACGCCACTTTCTGACTTATTTTAACCCAAACCATGATCTTTTCCTAAACCTAACTAAGTAATGTTGCCTAAAGTTGTTTCCTGTGAAAACGGAAGGAATGGATGTTTGCTTCAGAGAGACAACAAGCACACAAGCAGCAGATTGGGGAAAAAAAAGAGAACATTGGTAAAAGAGAGCGAGTCGTCCGTTTCAGGCTTACCTGATTGGACGATACAAACCAAGAGGGAGTTGCCTCATGAATTTTAATCTTACAGGCAAAGAAGGAAGTGGGACAATTTATAGGGAGAAGCCAAGAGGTGTAGCTTAACTGATTAGAGAATGAAAGAGTAGGGCCAAAAGATTTAAGGATGAAGTCTTCCTGATTGAACTTAAACGCTAAACTCCATTAAGTGATGCTATATTTCACCACAATATCCCATAGGCAACAAGCTCACTGGAATCAATAAAACACTGGTTTATACTGACCTCGAACTCCTAACAGATTATTATTTTTTTTAATTTATCTTATTTCCTGAGTAGGATCAATATGGTTCTGATGATCTCTGGAGTTAAGTAGCCCAAGAACTGATCCTGGATCATTTATGGCACATCAAATATCCATAAAAAAAGGACTTTAATGTTAAATAGGATCCAAAGAGAGAGAGGGGGAATTTTAGAAGGATCTTACAGGATCATAAGGAAGACAATTAAAACGGGAATCATTTCAACACATTTTGTAGCCATAATGGATATTTAAGATTGAAGGTTTCACTTTCATTAAACCCGCGTGATGAAACCACCAGGAATGCATTGTCGAAAGCTGCACCAATATATGCTCGAGTCCAATTCGGTTCTCAATATGACATCTGTGAAGGGGGAGATTAGAGCATGAATCACAAATACTTCCCGCTGCCGCCTGGGATAGCCCCGAGGAAAATGCATGTGACCCAAGCATGAGGAATTCTCAGGAGCTGTCAGCCGAGATCAAACTCATTTGCGGACCACAAGCTTCGGCGTGCACACGCGCCGCTAACATAAACACGGCGTCGGAGATTGGATGGTCGCTTCCTCTTCTCCTCTTCCTCTCCTATCAGTTTGGATTTAGAACTCCCAGATGTAAAAGCAATGACGACCACACATATTAATCACGACAAATAACTCAAATGTAAAATAGCCAACATCAATAACATATACATAAATGAGGTAAATGTGAGAATCAAATATCCTGTGTCCAATTATAAAACTGCATGCATAGTTTTACATGTAGATGTGCTGGATGGTGGAAGAGCTGACTAAACACGATACTAAATATTGTATGTTTCTTTGTGTTTATAATGAGGTTTTTGTTCTCTTTTGCCACTACGCCCTCATTAAGAACATTCAAAGTGTAATGGAGTAAAGAGATAGGGCCTATATTCCCCTTCGCCTCACCTCTTCTACCCTATTAGCTGCAACCCCTGTGACCTATACACACAAATATGTATATACACAGACCCCTTTTTTCCTCAAAGACAAACAAAGAATTTACATATGTGCCTCTGTATTTGTGTGTTTACGCCTTATAGCTCCACCTGATCTCTGTGGATGTGTTTGCATGGCACTACCATACGCCTTCATCCACCGCAGGGAGGCCGTAGCTTCTAACCTCTTTACTTTTTAATATTCTCTCATCTCTACCGGGCTAAATCATGTCACGTATCCACCTATTCTAAGCGCACACAGCAGCTACAAGGCAGAGTCTGCCCGGAGAGGATACACAACACACAGCCATGATGGACGGTGTCATAAAGTTGTGACTGAGGCTGTTCTTTCCTGTAACTGTGGCCCGGAGTGGAGGGGGGGCGAGGAGAATGTATGTGACTTGTGAAACCAAGATGGCCACACGTCGAGAGAGAGACGGAGAGCGGCGCCGGCAGAGTGGTAGCTGGTAGAGCCCGCGGGTTCGGTCATAATCTCGACACACGGCGAGCCCCGAGCGCGGAGCTGGCGGCCCCTCGGTTTGTTGCTGCCGCTGTGCCTGTCACGTTTCCGCCACCTCCCAGCAGAAATAACCAGCGCTGGCAGAGCTGGTGGCCGGATGCAAGGAGGTGCCAGTGGCTATAACAGCAGATATATCGCTTATGAGATCAGATGTCTTCAGGGCTAGAGGAGCCATGAGAGACTGTGAATGAGAGAGAGGGAGAGAGAGAGAGAGAGAGAGAGAGAGAGAGAGAGAGAGAGAGAGAGAGAGAGGAGAGAGAGAGAGAGAGAGAGAGAGAGAGAGAGAGAGAGAGAGAGAGAGAGAGAAAGAGAGAGAGAGAGAGAGAGAGAGAGAGAGAGAGAGAGAGAAAGAGAGAGAGAGAGAGAGAGAGAGAGAGAGAGAGAGAGAAAGATACAGCATTCACATCAGGAGGAAATTGCTTTGCTGCCACCAGCCCTTCGGTGGTAAACACAGCGAGTTAGTGTGTGTGGCAGAGAGTGGGTATAATTGTCTTGACATGGACATTGTTTCGATGGACAGAGGGAGTGAGGAGTGAGAAAGGAAGAAAGCAGGGGGGGAGGGAGGAGTGAGGGGTGGCTGTGAAGTATGGATTCAGGAAATTGGCATGGCGTTCACACAGTGCCTGGGTAAAAGTGGCTCAACGGCAAGGGGAGAAAATTGTTTATGAAGCTTTCCATCCCCGAATCTAAACTGAACAGCGAGGGGTGGGAGGGGAGGGGAGGGAGAAGCGGGTGGGAGAGAAAGAGAGAAAATTGGATGGGAAAGTGTCTTGGGGAGAAGAAGTTGAATAAGAAAGCAGCAAGTGGAATATATGGATTAGAAATCAGATATAGCCCGGAATGGACTGTGAATCTACTGCAGCCTATAGGCTGAAACTACACCGGCACAGGACTATTTCCTCTCTTCTTTTCCTCACTTCAGAACCTATGGTTATGCACATAACATTATACACTCTCATAATAATTACTACTATAATTCACAAGCTCAACCATTCAGGCCGAATTTATGGCACCATCATTTACGGTTACATAAAATGACATTGTATAAAAATGCAATTGTGCAGTATAGGGGCCATTTTGCAATGGGGGAGCCTGAGCCACATTACCTCGTGACAAACATAATGCTTCTCTGTGGCATTGGGCCCGGTTGATAAACTGGAAATAAAGTAGATGATATCCTATTCAAGCAGGAAAAAAAAAAAAAATCATGAAATATTCAGTGTTGATGAGCATGTGCTGATAACATTATATATTGTAATATATTAATATAATGGGGTACCTACTGTATATATTACACAGAGATACTGTATATTTAAACTGCAGGACTCCCCACTGACCAATTCCTTCAACTAAGACATTTACTGTAGTGTCTTTTTGCATAGATTAACGATTCACCATGCAAAATGTTGCACACTACCAATACACATACGAAAAAATTAATTCACAGTTATATGTAGGTATTAAGGGAACACACCAAGGTGAATATAGGGTGAAACTTTTGACTTATAGATTTCACAATGAAACTACCCCAGTTAATTACTTACATTTAGACTATTATTTTTTGTATTACAAATGTTTTTGAAATTGAATGTTTGAATATGCAAATGACTCATTATCTTATTAAATATGTGCTAATTTGCATATATTTCCAGAACAGAAATCTGAACATTGGATAAAGCTAGGTTAAAAATGATTATTTCATTTTGTTGACATATTAGAGTCAAAGATTTTTTACAGAGGGGATTTTGGATATCTGTTTGTATCATCCCATAAATCAGAAAATACTGTCAACAGCCCTAAAAAAAATCAATTTTCGCCATGTTTTTAGGAATAAAATGTTCTATAAATCAGGCTATGAATGATATATGAACAAACTCCTCTGTATAAACCTCCAGAATATAGATAGGAATGAAACTGTGAAGTTTGGTGGCTGTAAGAGCTACTGAAGTGGAGAGATTTCTGGCTGTGATTATGAGGAAAAACCTCATTTTGAGAAAACAACCTTTAAAGATGTGTATGTTAAAATTACATACATTTTGCAAGACACCCCAGGTGAATAGGGTAAAAAAATTCAACTAATAGATACCACCATGAAACTTCCCCAGTTGATTACTCACATTAAGACAAGTAGTTTTTGTATTACAAGTTTTCTGAAATTGTATGTTTAAATATGCAAATGAGGCATTATCTAATACTAACGTTTGGTGAATTTAGAAGAAATTTGCAAATTCAAACAGACAAAGTAGTAAAATAAACACCTAGATGTATGTTTTGGATGTTTTCTTTCCACTAGTCTGAAAGACGACATGTTATGGAAGCAAAATAGCCCAAAATCTGATCAAGCATCAATGATTTGCCTATAGTGTCTCCCATTAAATATTTTGTATTAGTGAGTAAATAATATAATCAGAGTTTTCGTATTCAACAAATAAGGTTTTAAAACTGGACTTTTTTGGATAAAGATCCTGGGTAGAGGGCCCCTATACACTGAGGTTGATTTGCTCATTTCCCGGAGTCCACACGTGCAGCCGCAATGGTGACGGATTTGATCTGAAACAGCTGTGTCACCCCTCATCAATCACGACCTCATAGCAAACATACTCTGGCATACTGCTGCATGTGTACTTGTGCATGCATCCACTCTCTTTCCTCTCCCTTCACTCTCTCCCATCCGCCCAGACAGTAAAGCACAAAGAGCCGTGCCAGCTTCGACCGTCTTGGAGGGATCTGGCTAACCAGCCTTAGCAGCGAGTGTGCCGGGTTCCCCTCTAGCTGTGGCACTGGGCCGTGGGGGCTGTGGGGAGATAATCCTGGGCCCCGCTGAGTGGAGCAGGCATCAGACACATAGGGAGGAGTGGATTACCCCGACTGGTAGAGATAGCAACAAGCTGGAGGGTGGGGGGGACTCTGGCCCAGATAAGAGCCCAGGAAGAGGAGCAGGGCTATAGGAGGGGATAAGACAGGGGAGGAGGAGGAGTCCAGTATTGAGGTAGTAAGCAGAAAGTGGGACTCTGTGGAGGAAGGATGGATTTAGGGAGACTCGATGTATGTGCTTGAAGAAAAGGGCATTTTTTTGTGTGTTTGTCTTCATTTTCATTTCTAATGCTGAACATATATCAGGTGCTGAACTGCTTGGTACAGTAGGTACAGTCATTTTTCAGACTGTGTAATAATCAAAAGGTAGAACTTGTAAAAAGTTTTAAAGGGGACATATCATGCTCATTTTCAGGTTCATGCTTGTATTTTGGGTTTCTACTAGAACATGTTTACATGCTTTAATGTTAAAAAAAACACATTATTTTTCTCATACTGTCTATCTGAATATGCCTGTATTCATGCTCTGTCTGAAACACTCCGTTTTAGTGCATTGCAACGGAATGGCAACGGAATTGCGTTGCTAGGAAACAGCTTGGGTCTATGTTTACTTCCTGTCAGCTGATATCATTCACATACACTGCAACAGGAAATTAATTGGGACACATTTAGTATGTTTACGTTTAAAACTGTGTAATGGTCTAAATATTGTAGCTTTGTGACATCCCAAATGGACAGAAATCCTGACGGCTTGTTTTAAATGCACAGTTTCTGAATACGGGCTGTGTGTATTTCTTTATGGATTGAGTGTTTTGATACTTTAACAGTATTTAAATGTCACTTAAACCTGTTTTATAATATAAAAGACATGAAAATCTCACTATTACAATATGGGACCTTTAAACTATTTTATCTCAGCGTTTGCTGATGCTTTTTACTACTACTGCTAAAAAATCAAATATCACAATATTTTTGACTAAATAATTTGATATCGATATTGCGATGAAACTGAAGGATTGATTATTGATGCTTTCACTTAATACTTACACATTGACATTTTTGATAAATGATCATCAGTAGGACATATAGTGGATATAATGACTAAGTGTAAATGCAAATAATAGAACAGCTAGACCAGTCTGGTTCAGAAAATTACATTACTTTACATTACTGCAGCCTTTAAAAGGCTCAAAACCAGAGCCAACTTCCTGTATCCTGCACCAGCTTTTCTCCTTGAAGTAACAAGCCGCTCCTCTGAGTTTTGCTCAGCTTTTTAATTAATTATTAATATTTATTTTAACCGTTTAACCGATTAAGCGTTAATCGGTTAAAGCTCTTAACGTCGGTTAACGGTTAATTATTAACATCCCTAATGTATATGCATGGTAATTCTGAATAATGTCCCAAAGTAGCCCTTCAGTTCAATGTAATTGGATCCCAACATGCACCATTTTATTTTTGTAAACGTCTAATGGTTTACCTCAGCATTAGAGTCAGTCAATATTCTTTATATCATTCGCAGCAATTCAAATATCGATCACCTCAGTTCTGTGGAAATTGCTACAATGTGACTCATTGATTCAGTTTGCATTACTGATGGGAAAAATCGGCCTTTAAATGGCATCTCTACTTGACAGGTATTGACATTAACAATATTACTTTTATACTCTCAGTTTTTATACTTTAAAGCCTTTATTACACCTCCTCCTACATTTCTTAAATGTCTCATTTTTTCCAGTTATTTGCTTTTTAACCACTCAGTCATTTTCAACAGCACCATTAGTGTGAAAAGCAACAAGAGCTATTCTAGCTACAATCTTTTTTTAGTCTCCTGAACTCCACTGAGCCCAGACAAGCAGCTTGTAGAGTCTATTCATAAAGCTATGAGTCATTGTCTTGTTATCGCTAATGCTACCTTCAGGCATTCAAAAGACTGAACCATAAATATGGTCATTTCAAAAAATAAAAAAAAGGATCAGTACAGTACTTCAGCTGATATTAGAGTGTATAGTTGATCTAGTCTTCCATAACTTTTCAACACGCTGACCGTAATCTACGAGGTTTTTGACAAAAAGCACAGTGAATGTTCGTTCTATTTTAATTTAAAATGATGTAGAGCTTCAATGGGCAGTAAGGAGTTAACCCGAAACCTTCTCCTTCCTTTATACATCATTGATCTTTTCACACTAATTAAAGCATAGCCAGGACTATTTAACCAAGCTAACGAGAACAGGCAAATTCAGTCTCCCCAGCACTGGGAGACCATGGCAATGAAGCACTCTCAACCTGCAAAGAGTGTGTGTGTGTGTGTGTGTGTGTGTGTGTGTGTGTGTGTGTGTGTGTGTGAGAGAGAGAGAGAGAGAGAGAGAGAGAGAGAGAGAGAGAGAGAGAGAGAGAGAGCTGAAGATAATTAACTACAATTCAAACCCAGCAATTAAAAGGCAAAAGGACAAGCCAGTTAACAAAAAAACAGTAATGAAGAGCCGCCAGATTTATTTATTTATTAGTTTGGAGCATTAAATTGCTAAATTAAAGGAATAGTCCAACACTTTGGGAAATAGCTTACACTTATTCTCTTTCTTGACTATACATAAGAAGACCAATCTTATCATCTAATGTTGGCAAACTTTTGTGTTTATTCAAGTCACCCGAGCTAGACACGCCGGAGAGGAGGAGGTGTTTACTTCCATGTAGACACCAACAACTTTTCATCAACCATGACGAAACATATTATTGCTGCTTTGTTCATATTTTGGAAGTCCCAGATACGTCAGGAAATCAAACGTCGTCGTGTCTGGGTTCATAACACCATCCGGAGGCGTTTCACCGAGCTGTATTCACTGTATCTAACAAGCCACAAATCAGCTAAATTAATCTGGTTTACTACAGTGGTATGAACCCAAAATAAACAGATTTTGCTGTGATTGAATTGCAATAAACGGACCAAGAGGATGCCAAAATATCTACATAATGATGCCGATTTGTAAAAAGTCTGAATTCATGCTTCGTCCGGTCTGTCTGCAAGACGACAAGCAAACAACTTTTAAAATGCTCGTTTTCTGAATGGAGTTCTGATTAGCGCCAGGCTATGCTGACATTGTAGCTGCTCCATCAACACTCAAAATTACTTCATCTACACAGAGTTTAGTCCAGTCTCTGTACAAATATGAGGTACTATCGTAGAGCTCTGGGTTCCCACAGACAGATACATTTTTAGTTACTGAGCGTTCATTTGCAAATTCATGATGCATCTTTGTACTGGTAAAATCGCCGTGCGAAAAGTTTGCTTCGCGTTTGGTGTGAACGCAGCATAACTCTCGACAAGAAAGAGACTAAGGGGCGCCCGGGTTGCTCACCTGGTAAAGCAGGCGCCCCATGTACCACGGCTCAGTCCTTACCGCAGCGACCCGGGGTTTGAATCCAACCTGTGGCCCTTTGCTACATGTCATACCATCTCTCTCTCCCCCTTTCACAACTGTCACTCATTATCTAAAAAAGGCAAAATGGCCAAAAAAAAGAAAGAGAATAAGTATATTTGCCAAAATGTCAAACTACTGTATTTCTGTAAGGTTTTGAAAAAACTAGCAACTTGCAAAGTAAGCGTCTCTACCTAAACCTCACAAGTGTTTGAAGAAGTTATTTGTAACCTTATGATGTTTTCTATTTCCCACATCAAAAACATCTGTGAGTCTTAAATCCTTTAATCTACCAACAGTATTACTGCACATCTGGTCCATGCAATACTAGCCAAACTATATCCACTATATTTATCATGGATCTATAGGCAGCTGGATAAGTGTAAAGCGTCTACATCTCTCATCCATTACCTTCCTCTATTCAGTAAATCTTAGATCAATTAGAAAAACGGTGAGCAGCAGAGGGGAAGCAGGGAGCAACTTGCAGAAATGAAACGCCACCAGTAGCTCATCTGGTGATGCTCACCTGGGGGCATCTGCTAGCCGGGGTAAAATCCCCATACTATGAGGAGTCAGGATCAATAATGCATCTGCGTGGATGTGAGGGACGCAGCTCAAAGGCATTTGCTTATCTCAGATGCCAGTTACCACTTTCATCCCGGGGACATGCCGCGCTCGTGTGTGCAGGGGAGCGTGTGTGTGTGTGTGGGGAGGTCGAGAGAATGCAGTATTTACACACTTCCCATCATGTGTTATTTATTTCACACCTTGATGTTTTCATCTACCCCGCGCCTCCGAGGAAATCAGCGCTCATAAAGCAAGAATCAACACAGGACTTATAAGTCACTCATACAACTGTCTGTTTTTTTTACCTGTTTGTCCTAGTTACAGAATCTAATTGCACTGAGCGTTTGCTCTATTAAGTGTTGAACTTAGTCCAAATAGGTCAAATAAGAAAATAAAAGACTGGTTTTAACAGCAATGAGCCACAAGAGTTTCCATGGCAACGCAACAAATAAGTCACTGTAAACATTTCAGCAGCCATCTTTTGACTTTGCTCTCATAACTGATCTGGACTTACAGTATCAGGTCATTTGTCCACACATAAACACTTAAATGTGACCAGTGTTGCTGTCTGTTAAACTGACAACCTGTGGAGGTGTTTCCTGCCGGTTATTATAACGTACTGACTCATCTAATTGCTTAGATGTGGATGTGCGACACAGCTAGACACAGCTTTACAACAGAGCCCAGCAGGGCAAGAAAATGAGCAGTAAGACAATCGGACAGGTTGTGAACAATTCCACACTACTGCCATGTTATCTAAAGATCAACAAACCCAAAATGTCCATTACAATAGTCCATATCATGGTTAAACACAGTTTGTAGGTATAGGATGTATAGGTCAAAGTTAAACTGTAGGGAAGTAGCGCTGGGTACGAATTTTAACATTTAACTTAATCTGATCTATGTTTCAACCACAGACTGTATATAAGAAGTGGACGTAGTCACCGTGATGTCACCCATTGGTTTGGACTGTTGTTTTGAAGCCTCGAGTTCAGCATTTTGGCCGTCGCTATCTTGGAACCAGAAGTGACACGAGAGGGTGGAGCTAAGTACAACCGAACGCTGAATAAGACATTTTTAGGCGACCAAAAAGGTTATAATTAACTTTCATGAACTGAAAACACACTGTGAAAGGGTTAAAGTTGTAAGATTAAAACATGGACAATACCCAGACCGGACATCGCCGTGGTAGCGACCTGGCGATCACAAGGTAGCCACGCCCTAATACATACCCTGCTTTATGGTCTATTTGACTCTAAATGGGACCATAATTTACTAAATGAACATCATGCTGTATTGAAGAAGACTTGAAACTAGTGATTGAGACCATAAACTCATGTTTACAATGTTTACTGAGGTAATAAATCAAGTGAGAAGTAGGGTCATTTTCTCATAGACTTCTATACAATCAGACTTCTTTTAGCAACCAGAGGAGTCGCCCCCTGCTGGCTGTTAGAAAGAATACAAGTTTAAGGCACTTCCAAAATGTCTTCACTTTTCAGACCAGGAGCTGCCCCCTACCCGTATCCCAGCAATAATTCAGTGAATAATTTGGATTATAACTACAGGAATGATGGGCAAAACTACAAAAGTAAGACCTATGTTGCTGAAAAAAGCCTCAGCAGAAAGCAAAACAAATTCCTTCAAGGTTGTTGAAAGAGAATTTTTGCGGTGTCCTTCTAGTGAAAGTAAGGTAAGCGTCCCCCAACAATTTCTCCATGCTTGTTTGTGAATCACACAGAGAAACAAATCACCTGGCCAGCCGCCGAGGCAGGGGAGCAATCAAAGAACAGATGCGGAAACTCTTTGAGCCACATTTTCAATAGGGGGAGAAAATTGCTACTGTGGCGACTGTGCCACTGTATGAGTTGCCAGTATTGGTGGAGGAAAGGCAGACTGGTGGCTGTATGTGAGGAGACATTGAGAAACAATGTCCAATCACTTGTACTTCTTTTTTTCATATATCATTTATTAGTCTGCTTTCAGAAAATGTTTTGATCAAGTGCAGACTATTCAAGTGATGTAGAACACTGGGAAACAAAAGCTGTGCTACCTGTTATGTATTAGTCATTATGTTCCATTTTTAATCTTAGTGAGAAATAAATTATATGTTGGCTCAAACACCATTTATGAGTTTTTGAGAAGTTAGTATAAACTCTTTTGTATAGTTTTCACCCAATCTGTCTTCCATCTATATGCCATCCAATTGCAAAACAACCCTCCTCTGCACCGAAGCCAGCATGTCCAATGTTGAAGTGTCGTCGAGCAAGACATTAAATCCTAAGAACTGGAGCCTTGCATGGCAGCTCATCCATGATTGGTGTGTGCGTGGGTGAATGTAAGGCATTGTAAAGTGCTCTGTAAAGTGTTTTGCACTGCTCTCAGGCACTATATAAGTGCAGTCCATTTACCATTTACTTGGTACGAGTGTCTACCAATCACTGTAATCCGATTGGAACTTAAAGAAAATGTTACACATTATTTTAACTGGTCAGGTCTGGACTGAGGCCAACGGTGGCAATAAAGAGCCAGTAACAAACAGCATCAAAGCTGGGATGTATGGATCCTTTTCTTTCCTCCTTTCAGAAGAAGAATTGGTGTGTGCTCGGTTAACTGAGTGATTGATTATCCAAATATTGAACAACAGTGTGTTGACTTCCACTAAAGGCCATATGGACAATGGAGTGTCAGCCTCGACTGACACTCGGTTTAGTTGATACTTTCATGGTTTAAATCCTACAAGAAGAACAGGCCTGAGGACAAAGCAGAGTATGTGGCTGCTTAGGGCCATGCAACCACTGAGGGCTAAACAAGGATTTTCCAGCCGCTGTTATGTTGTTGGCACTTGGAGAGCTGGAGGAAGTTGTTGTTGGAAACAAATGTTGCCTTTGTGATGGGACAAACAATTCAAAAATAGACAGAAGCAAATTTCTGGGCTTGTTTTTTTGCTCATACTTCATTTGTTAAAATAAATTACAAGTCAAAGACTTTATTAATTAACAACACTATAACCTTAATTAGCAGCCTCTAGAGTCGCAATCTAAATAGTCGAGCCTCAGTTTTGGAGACCATTCTGTGAGGTATTGAGGTATGTACGATGTGTAATGTACGATGTGGCACAGCACAGATGTTGCTGCACTAATTAAGTTTAGGTGCTGTGTAGGGCTGCAACTCATGATTATTTTCATTGTCAATTAATCTGTTGACTATTTGCTTGATTAATCGATTAGTTGTTTGGTCTTACAAATGGTGAAAAATGTCGATCAGTGTTTCCCAAAGCCCAAGATGACGTCCTCAAATGTCTTGTTTTGTCCACAACTCAAAGATATTCAGTTTACTGTCATAGAGGAGTAAAGAAACCAGAAAATATTCACATTTAAGAAGCTGGAATCAGAGAATTAAAAAAAAAATTTAATGAAAAGTTACTCAAAGCAAATAGTTGGCGATTAATATATTAGTTGACAAGTAATAGATTAATTGTTGCAGCTCTAGTGATGTGTTAATATCAAAATTCAAAGTTCTTCACTTGACTGAAGACGAAATGGTTTATTTGGACTCACTGCCATGTGGATTCATGGATGCTGTCAGATATGATTTCTGGTTTCTCTTTTTCAGAAGCTCCACAGTCGCAGTTATTGACGGATAAACGGTAGAGCTTATTAATAATAGAAAGCACATGTAAGAATGATTTCTAAGCGACGCTATACAGCACTGTTTATTGGCTAACCTGTCTTACAGTCAGTCACATCACTGTCAGTCATTTGTCATCTGTGTTTTGTGTACAGACACTAACATAATTTTATAGAAACATGAAGCACTGGTATTTTAACATCCTGTTTCTACTTCTAGAAATATCTTTCACCATTTCATTATTGTGACTAAAAACCCCAAATTTCCACTGCTATATATTGTCTGAGTAGATATAACACTCACTAAGTCATTCAGTATTGATTAGGCTTCCCAGATCATAGACTAATGATCCATTACATCAACAATCTCTTGGTTAAATACAACCCATTTGACTTGGATTGCATCATTCATGTCATTTTATTTTTTACACAGCTTGAACTGAATAAAAAAAAAAGGAGAAAGGCGAGACACAAAGAGAGCTGAAGTGAGGAGAGAAATGAAAGGGGGTGAGAATCCAGAAGGGAAGAAGAGAGATGACAGATACATCTCAATAAATCACTGCACCTGTAGGCCTTCACACACCGCCGTTCACTGTTTGCTTTGCTGATTCATTTAGACTCACAATTCACGTCAAAGCACAGCATTTTTTTTCCTGTTAACAGTTCAAAATGTTGCCCCCGGATCCACCCACTACAGTTTTGTCACTGGATCCCAACTCTACTCTTTCAAAAAAAATTTACACCGGCTTTCTTCTTTTTTAAAGCAAAGCATCACGTCTGAAATTGGATTTGTGGGTTACTATCTGCATTTTTACAGAACACATATGCCGACATCCATACACCGGGACTGTTACTGGATCAGCAAAGTAGAAGCTCTTTTGGGTAATGCTCCTATTGGACCAGTTCCCCCGCGGCTCTCCTCCTGCTTCTCCCTCCTGACCTTTCTCTGAACTGGTTAATCACATCTCTTAAAGCCGGGCCCAATGAGCCCAGCAGACAGCCTCTGGGGTCCTGCCCACAGGCACAGCTCAGAGAATACACACAGGCCTTCACGTTGCGTGGCTGGTGTGTTAAAGTGTTCGGTGCATGTAAGGGCATGTAGTGATGTGAGATGTACATGTGTGTTTGTGTGTGTTGAGCTGTTGTGGACAGGATGTGGGCCTGGATGTCATATTTCGTTTGCCTTAGCCAATGGATAACCTTGCACGCTGCCACACACGCATTCACACAAGCATTTACACGCACATGCACATGACTTCACTGCATCCCCTTGGCAATGTTTGGTGAATCAAAACCAAGGTCACAAAGAGTTCATTGCGCACAACATGCAGCCAACAGATCCAGACAAAACTAAACACATTTCTTGCATCAATATTATTTCCATATTTCTGCTCGGGCTATGAGTTTGCAGCCCCTGCAGTCAAATTTCTTAGATCCAATTCAGCCACTGAGAATAGGGTTTTCACTCTGTTAACTATGTTTGGTATTCAAAGAAATTCACGGGGTGGAGATGGCTGCTCAACTAATGCTCACAAGCAACATAAACAAAAAGGATATAAAATATTCATGTGGCTAGAACAAAGACGGGAAGTACAGTGTAAGCAAATCAGCTAACTTTATTTGCTTTTAGGCTCTGCCTCTGCAAAAGTATAGCTTGATTAGTTGTCTCTATATGCTTAATTGTGCGGATTAAGTTGTGTTCAGTAGAAGCAAAGTTTCTGGCGTGCTGAAAAATGCAGCGACGAGGAAAAGACACAATTTGTTTCACAGACTGAGGAAAATGCAAAGTTAGCAAAATAGAAACAAAAAGCGGCTTAAAATGCTTGAAGAAATGTGAGAACAGAGAAAGTTATTCAGGAAAAAGAGCAGCAGAGAAAACAGACAGAGCGAAGGAGGGAGAATGTGAAAGCGCATTGATCAGCGTGGATTGGAGAACAAGCCCGGCTTGCTGGCTCAGTGTGACGTGGGCCCGGGCCCAAATCAGTCAGACAACACCTTTGAAATTCTCAATAGCTTCCTTGTGAATCAGCCGTCCCCTTTCACGGCTGCCTGGAGCAGATAACAGGCTCAACTCTGTTAACAATCTCACCTAATAGACTTCTCCCGTCAATCACATTTCAAAATACCAATATGGCCCAGGAGCTCACTGGCTCGTTCACTCGCACATGCAGACACACAAATTACTCTAGCGAACACACATGCTGCTGAACACACATGCATGCACTCGCTCACACGTTTGTTCCTCATTTTCCGCCATCTTTGTCTGCCTTTCACTTGTGGGTCAGCTGTCTTTGGAGTACGCTCCACCTGCACTTGCATTTGTGCAGTCAAAAGTCCTTTCAAATGTGAATTTCAGAACTTTGACTGCAGAACCAAGTATCACACAGAATCAAAAAATTTTTTTACAACAAAACATTTTTAAACCTCCAACTATATATATACTGTACTTCTGCCTCAGCGTTACTTTTGTCACCTGATGTATAGCTTTAGTCAACATGTATATTAGGTTCAGTCAAATTCTAGTCATTTGATTCTGGCTAGTTTTAGTCGACAAAGACTGTATATGTTTTCGTCATTATTTATGTCCTCTAAGCATTTTGAGGCTGCAGATGTCTGCTACAAAAGTATGCTTCCACACAACTGAACTGCATTCTCAATGACGTTTCAAGGGAAAAGTATTTCCTGCAAGAAACTGTCGCAGTTTTAAAGGAACAGTGTGGAACATTCATTCATAACTATGTTTTCATTAGTGTATAATCACCTGAAACTATGAATTGTTGTGTCTTCGTTAGCTTAGAATGAGCCCTTCATATCTACATAGGGAGCGGGTCATCTTCACGGAGTCCGTCATGTTGCTCCACCATGTTTCTACAGTAGCCCGGAACGGACAAACCAAACACTGGCTCTAGAGAGAGCCTTTCTCGTTTTTACGTTACCTGAAGTCCACCGTAGTTCTCCGACACGCTTGCGAAACTGCGGTAACGTGAGCCGCACAGTTCAAAATCGTGGCACCGCCAGCCGCCATCTGACTTCTGTTACTCCTAAAGTAGGTAACATCCTGGTTTGGCCTAAAATGACTACGCTTATTACGTTATCAAGCTATGGACATAAATTAAAATAAGTGGCTTCACATGTGACACGAACAGCAGTCTCCTGGGTTTGTTTGACCCATCCACCACCCCGACCTCCACCCTATGTGGACTTCCTCAGACTATCATCACAAACATATTTGTGATACATCAAAAACAAATGTAATTTGCGTCAAAATACCTTAATTTCAATAATTCACAATACAGTTTTCTTTGTACGGGAACATAATGAGGAGACAGGGCTGCTTTGTTGCGTGCAGTTACCATGGCTACAGGTGTGCTATCGACCTCATTTACTCATTCCTTCTTTTAGAAACACAAAATATGGCCAAATCAAAGTAATGTTAGTGTTATATCAATGTCCACAGCTCTTCGTATTGTTATATCAGCTCAATGTTTTATGAATGGTGTGCTGGTCTGCATGTGTCTGCATGTTTGTCCCAGCTGTTTTGTCTAATTTGAAGTGGATTGTGGATAAATTTAACCAATAAATCTGTTTCTTCCAAGAAAGCCTACTGAATGTAGGATGCATGCAGGTTGTTGAATAAGACTGAGTTCATTTGTCCATTCGTCCCACTTTCACATTATCATTTAGTTTTTCTTTGTTGATGAAAAATTGCTCATTTTCATCATGAAAAATATGGCATCAACAAATATTTTTTGTCATAGTTTTTATTGGCAAAATAAACAATGGTGTGCATGGATGTGCCTCTGCAAATATGCTCTTCTTAACATACCCACAACAACACTTTAAGGTTCGGTAAATCACATCTACTAGCAAGCGTTAACAAGGCAGTGAAAATATACGAATTCTCGTCTTTCATAGCACCTTTTTTTAAACATCCCAATATAAAATGTGTGGAGACGTTTTGTTGTTACTCTCAGCGACTACTTAATATCACAATGTGTCCCGATCCTACACAGCATGGTAGAATACTGTAGAAACAATAGGATGCAATGGAAAAAAACAACAAATATATGATGTGATTAAATGCAGTGCAATCCGATATAGTAACATGATATGACATGATACAATATGATACACCGCAATGCAATATCATACAGTACAATGTGTGATACGCTATGATACAATCTGATTACTGGTCCATAGGACCCGCATACACAAGCAAAGTCTGCAATCTAATTTCCTTTGATTAAATGTATGCCTCCCACAGTGGAAAGCAGAGCATGCAATTGTTTCTGTGTGTGTGTATGTGTGTGTGAAGGTTAGTTACAGCTCTTGGGGTTTCAAAGGGTGTATAGCCCCCACGGTGACACCCTCCCACTTGCTTTTCTGTCAGCTGGCACATTTCCACAGTACTTGTACTGCTACGACAGACGGGCTCCGCACCTCAAACTGTGCCAGATCCACACATGCTGTGCCTCCCTCTGCCCTAACACACTGCAGAGACCCATGATGCCCCAGGTGTGCATCAAGTGGAACCTAGATTAGGAGCACCTTTGGGTGTACCCAAGTAACCCTGAACTTGCCCTCATGATGCACCGCTTGCATTTTATCTGCATAAGTTTTGTCTGCCTGGTGGGTAAGAGGGCACCACGGTCTTTAAAAAGCCTTAACCTAAATGTCAAAACCACTGTGTCACTCTGGTGAACAAAGTAGGAGAAACCAAAGGAGCGGCCGACTCGTAACATCCACCCGAAAGCTTTTGCAAATATTGCTTGTTGCAATTTCTTGTCTCTGTTCCATGAACATTACATGAAAAACTCAGAAATTGGTCTCTCTGCCTCGCTCCCTTCTTGCAAAACACAGGAGGCCATATTGATTGTGGGGCTGTTTTTTAGTACTCAGTGAAGCTTGAATGGAAGGATTTAAAAATTTATCTTTCTGCTTTTGAAACCTGACTTCGCTTTGATATTTCGAAAAACGAAAATTTCTTTCATAGCCCTTTTTTTCAGTACACAACATCAAGGTTGGGCCTTTTGTATGACAGAATAAACTCACTGAATACAACTCTGTGACACAAATATGAACACTTGAGAACATCGTCTACTGTATTTGTATGTTTGTGTGTTTTGATTAATACACCCAGGCATAAACAACTGCTAAGCGTGACCTATGTTTGATGGCACTAACCTGCTGCAGCCAGCCAAATAAAGCCTATTATGTACTCCACATAAAAGGGGCCTGCGAGCTAAAGTTTGCAGGATAAACAGCCCTCTGACTGCACAAGAGGCACTCGTACAAAAAACGACCGATCCCCTTTCCTAACCCCTTGATAGAAAATATGACAAGGTCAAGGAGAATAAGCACAGTGGTAAGATAATTGGACTGGACTTGCACTAAAACTGTCAACATACAATGTCAGAAACACTTGAAATGCATGAATATAGCCCAATGAAATAAATAAAAACTATAAAACGGTAACGCATTTAGACTATGTCCCACATTTTGCGGTGTAATTCTTCCCTATTTAACAGTGTACTAGAACAGTACTGATACATACGGTACCAGGGGACAATATGTGATGTTAGGGAATAAGGAGGAAACAATCTGAACTTAAAAATAATTTGTATTACTATAATAGCTAATTCTACTATAATTACGGGGTACAGTATGATCTACTGAGCAACAAGCTGGTGTTTGGAAGAAACTTAAGAGTAGTTTTTACTTTAAAGCATACCCATTAACCATATAAATAGGCCTAGATAAGCTACATACAATGGGAAAAAAAATTATGAAATGAAATCATAAAAAACAAAATCAAACTCTAACTATCAGTGAAGGTGATATTCATCTATTAATTTAAGCTTTTATATTAGAGTTTTATATTCGATTTTCATTAATATTAAGTATTCTGTGTAGGGCTGTAGCTTAAAGGAGGGGTTTCAAAATGCATCTTTGACCATACAATGTGTTGCAGATCGCATGCTTTCTGCTTTTAGAAGTTCTTGATGCAGTTTTGGGTTTTGGTCTTAAATGCGAACTGACTAATCCAAAAAGAGTCCCATCAATTGAAGAATTGAAGATGTTTTGCCACTCATCAGCATCAGAATCTGTGCGTGTGTGAGTTGCACTCAGGCGACAACCATCGGGTCTGAAAAGTGAAGCAAATGCGGAAGTGCCTTAAATTTGCATTCTCTTTAATATCCAGCAGGGGGCGACTCCTCTGGTTGCAAAAAGAAGTCTGATTGTACAGAAGTCTTTGAAAAAATGAGCCTACTTCTCACATGATTTATTACCTCAGTAAACATTGTAAACTTGAGTTTATGGTCTCAATCGCTAGTTTCAAGTCTTCTTCAATACAGCATGATGTTCATTTAGTAAATTATGGTCCCATTTAGAGTCAAATAGACCATAAAGCAGGATATGCATTGGGGTGTCGCTACCTTGAGACTGACTTCGGTTGTACTTAACTCCACCATCTCATGTCAATTGTGGTTGCAAAAATAACAGGATGGTGGCTGCCAAAAAACAAGATCGTGACAGCCAAAATGCCGAACTCGAGGCTTCAAAACGGCAGTCTACAAACCAATGGGTGACGTCACGGTGACTACGTCCACTTCTTATACAAAGTGTATTGCACCACATAACTGAAGTCTCTGAAGTCACATGGTAGAAGGTGTAAATTCCAATTACCGGTGAGATTTCAAAATCACAAAACTGTCCCTATAGTGTTGTTCCTTTGGAATACATTTTATTGTAGTAGTGGTGGAGGTTGTCTACTACATAATCCTGTTGTGAAAACCTGCACTTGCTAGCTTATTCCTGGTCATGACCTGGAAGAAGGGCGTCTTCACAGGGACGATGATAGGGTTTCAACATCCTACTTCATACATTTCAAACCATTTCACACATCAATCATGCTACTTCCATGACTCTTGTGTGACACCACGGAGTGATTCATGCACAGAGGTTAAATGCCACTGAGCTCCCCGACACTCGGGAAGTGATGAAGCATCAACTGTTAGTGCTGTGATTTGTTTTTGTAATCTTACTGTACCACGAGGACGACTGATATAAATATAAACATATAACATATAAATCTCAGTGTCAGCTATGTTTGCCAAATATTTTATGCACATTTATGATAAAACATAGTGCCCTGTAAGGACACATCAGCCACACTAAACTTTACTAAAACAATGCAGATAACACACTCTTCTGACACAAACATGCACGATGATGTACTTTCACACACTCGTAGACAGAAATCTCCACACACACATACACAGAACAATCCCCTGCAAAATTACCACACACAGTCTCGCTCTCTCACACGCACAAACACACACACATACACACACACACATACACACTCTCTCCCTTTTCTGGCAGTTTTGCGTCAGTGCTAAGACCACAGGGACGGTTGACATTTCACTCTGGCTCCGTTTCCATTCCCTGTGATCACAGCCATGCTGCCTCGCCTCCCTTAAAGGTCACCGTTGTTGTTTGTCAAAATCCCAACAAAAACACACCATGCAATGCTCTTTGTGTGTATGCATGGGTGTGTGAGAGAGAAACACACACACACACACACACACAAACACAGAGAAAGAGAGGCAAAGTTTGTGTGTTAAACTTATGGGATCTTAAAACAAGCGTTGTCAGTCAAATCAAATCAATTTTCTTCAGACGACTGTGTATCCGTGTGAGCAGGATGTGTGCTTGCTGGTTTGTTTGGTCTTTGGCTAAAGTTTTTGTTACCAGTTGTTTAAATCCATTGAAAAATCTTACATCTAGATCATCTTGAATGTACTACACTCTTAAAATTGTGTATTTCAAAAGAAATGTCACAACCTTTGCATTGGATGAGTCACAACAACTCTGTAACTCTTGCACAACTTCACAACAACGTTTTTGTAAATATTCAATTTGTGAGGCTCAACCAATAATATGCTCACTCAGCTTGGATTAATACAATCAATATCAAAATCTGATAGCATATACTGAAAGTTAGCATAGATTGTCTGGCTAGCAAGTTGATTACATTGGAGAGAGATCCAGGCTAGCTGTTTCCCCCTGCTTCCAGTCTTTATGCTAAGCTAAGCTAAATGCCTCCTGGCTCACAGTCACATCAGGTACAGACATCAGATTGATCACGCTCTGCAAGAAAGCAAATATTTTCCAAAATGTCTAACTATTCCTTTAAGTAAACCTTAATCTGATCATTATTTAGCTTTTGTTTACCCTCATACAACCAACTCTGGCTAATACTTAACCTCAGTACTATATATTACAGATTATATTACAGCAATAAATTGTCCAATGACATGAACAATGGAACAAATGTGGGCACAGAGAACAGAAATGACTGCATCAGACCAACAGGTAAAATGTGCTATTGGGTATCTTAACTTCAAAGAGTAAATAGAAATTTAGTTAGCAGAGTATTGTTAAATGCCCGTTCACACAGAGACGTGTTGTGTTAGGAGAAATGTGTCACCTGTGTCTCCGAACAGGCCCTTGAACACTCCTTCAACCTTATTTTACTACCTCTTGCAATTACCACAGCCTGACTCTTTTGTTGGGTACAGCGGCTACACTATAGCCAAAGAGCCTCTGAACGCACAGGTAGCAGAGTCCTGCAGAACGGCCCCACAAAGTTGCTGACCAACGCTCTTAATTAAGGGCATTTTAAAGGTGACCTGATTAGGCATTGTTCCAGCCGCTCCTCGTTAGATAATAGTGCACCTGACGAGCTTTCATGTGAATTTGAGGTTACAATGCAAGCCTCCCTGCACAAGCTACACTGGCTATACTACAGTGTTAGTGTTGCAGAAAGCGTATGTGGTGTTACTTTAGACTTGTCCCGTTGCAGGCTATAGATTTGTATTTATTCAGACAGTGTGTCTGCAGTCAAACAGATAGTTATAATACCAAACCTGTCTCACAGGTCAGATCATTTTGAATTAATTTGATTTACACAATGGTTGATTATGATTGGATAAAGGTCTGACATGTTAGACACGATAGGGATAGACATTATCAACAACGCTATATGATCGTAATACCTGGCTTAGACTTAACGAGTTTATTACTATAACACCTGAAAGTACACTCTTAACCTAAAACATGTCTAACTTCCAAGATCGATCATTTTTTTTTTGCATTTTCCAGTGTCCTCTGCATTGCTGTTAGCAGAGCAGTACGATTTTTAGTAATTTTTAGTCAAAATTCATAGTTTCTTTTAGTAGCAATTGTGTGACCCGCAAAGCATTCATGGTTGTCTCGAGGATGCCTCCATAAATATGACCCCCTTTTAATAAAAACTAAAGATATTTATACCATACAAGCCAGAAAAGAAACTATTTTTTTCAATTCATTTTGGCTCAAGGGATCTTTTAAAAAAAAAATGTACACTAACAACAGAAGCAGTTTCTCGAAGATAAACGATAAAGGTTGAGAGATTAAATTAATACTTTTCAGTGTAGGGGCAATTTAGTTTGCATTTCTAATGGCACTCTGTCTTTCTGCATGGGTTCCTGCTGCGTGCACAGTTGTAGTAGCCTTAGGCGGGTAAGATCTGGGTAACACTGTAGTATTTCTTTTTTCTGTACACTTTCTCTACAGACCTGGGGGGAAATAGGAATGTTAGTCTAATATTACTTTATATTCCCTTATTTAATCTTCTACAATTCTCATCAAACACACGGGGCAATGTCAGTTGTAAAAGAGGTAGTCTATTTGATTTAAGGTAATTTGGGATGTAGTCAAAATCATGATATTGTTTGTGGGGCAATGTAATTGTTATAACTGCCATATACAGAGTCACATTTCAGTCCAACACCATGATTTAAACCCAAGGATGATTGCTCATGGTTGTTTCTCTCAGAGAGAAAGAGAGAGAGAGAGAGGGAAGAAAAAAAGACAACTCTGCCCAAATTGCCTTGAAAAAAAAAATGAAGAAGAAAAAAAAAACAATTCAGATGAGTGATTGACACAGCGCCAAATTCATCACAATGAGAGATGGTGGAAGGTATCTGACAACCAAAAGCACTGTTGGAAGGTAAACATGCACACACTGCGCACGCACGCAGACACCGACATAAATACACACACACGCGCACATACCCGAACATGAAAGCGGTTCAATAGCTATTACAGTGTAGCTTTGTAGAAATTTGGTATCAAATGATTGGTGGGATCTGCTGCGAGCAAAAAAAAAAAAAGGACTTACAGCTGTTGTGTTTGTGTGTGTACTATGCGCGTGCAGCAGCAATCTTGTGTGTCTCTTTGAATGTGCAACTGCCACCCCCACATCTCTCCTCCCCCTCTGTCGTTCGCGTCCATAGCCATTAGTGAGGCGGCCGTTGAGGCTGCCTTGTTTTGACAGATGCTCACTCTGTCCAAATGCATCTCAGAGGATGTTATGGCGCTTGTCACACTCCCCCTCCCTCTCTCCATTTCCCTCCTTCTCTTCTTTACTCTCACTCTTCCTAGTCTTCCTCGGTCCATGCGTGGCTTCAAATAAGGTAGATTTGGTCCGCTCACGGTGCTGCTACTGATATTCACAATGTCCTACTTGCATGCTTACACACACTTTTGTTGTGTCTTCAAACTTCATGATAAGATATCCCCCTCCTGTGATGTGTCCATAAAGCACATAAGTCAACGTTACCAGTGCGGGTGCATCGAGCCGCTCCCAACGCCTCCAGGCTGAGATGCGTATGAAAAGGAGTGAACCGTGTGGCGGGTCAGCCTTTCATTGTTTCTTCCCACTGGGTGCCTCGGGGGTGGCGTTTTGAAGTTGGAGGGGGGAGGTTGGAGGCAGTGTTTAGGAAGAGAGAGTCTCCTGGTCATTCAAGAAGCCTACCGCCACAGCGTGGCCAGAACGCTAACCTACCTGGACACAATGAGGCCACTGCGTGTGGACATCCTGTTGGCTTACAAGACGCACTGTGACTACTCTGGGATGCAAGGCGGAGCGCGGGCCTGCATACTGTACCACGCCTGATGAAATACACTAATTAATTCAGTGGGATCATGGGTACACTTGATGAAAAGATTGCCTTTTGAACCTACCGTAACACGGGGGCGGTAGATTGCCGTCACCGTGATTACAGCAATTCCAGCTGATGTTACTGATAAGCACTGAATGTTTAATTTTAGTCTGGAGTTTCATAGTTAAAAATGTTATTAAAATTAGTTTTTCTGCCTAAAGGATTTTTTTCAAAAGTCATTTATGACAGAAAATTAGTGCAACCCGACATTCATTTGCACTCCCAAAAAAAAAAAGCAGATCATTTCTGAATGAGATTTCTAGTTCCACAGCGCACGTTTTTTGCGCGACACCCCCGGAATCAAATCAAGCTTGTGGTTCATGCAATCATACAAATGCACAAATATCCAAGTCAAACTCCCCATGGCTTATAGATTCATGCTTATGACCCTCTCCATCATTCAGCGCTCTCTCCCACTAAATCATGCATGCAAGTCTAAAAACATTCCAGTTGCCCCATACCCATACATCAATTTATGTGTTTGCCCTGGAGGGAGTTGAATCTGTTTTGAGGGAAGTTTGTTAGAAGTCAGACTTAACCTGTAACCCTCTTCAGTCCGCGTATCTCTTCTGAATGCTTCGAGCCAGGTGAAGGTGACCTTGCCCTGGGGATTGAGAACCACAGAGCTGCCCCTCCGCACCTCTTCTCCCCGCCGCCCCCTCCAGCGCGGCCTCGCTGTGGTGACTTAAGAGAGGAGAGAGGATGTCTGTGACTTTTCTCTTTGAGTGCCTCTCTGACTGTGTGTATCTGTGTGTGTGTGTGTGAGTAAGAGTTGGCCAGGCTTCAGGAGGGCTGAATCACACCGTCTGGGCTCTCCGTTGGATGGACAGGGCTTGGCTTAGGGCTGAGAGGGTCCTTTACGCCTCAACACACAGGTCTGTACGCTCTCCTCGATCCTCCTCACAAATGGCGGGGTGATGAAAGCAGACATGCCAATACATCCAAGATTTCAACCACGACTGGAGAGAAGAAGAGGGGGGAAAGTAGGAGAAGAGACAGAGTAGATGAAAGAGAAAAATGTGTGCGAACGTATGTGTGTGTGCAAGTGCTTGTATGTGCGCAAAGAGACATGAAGTGCAAACACTGTACTCCAGACAGCGAGTGCAAAGGAACAATGAATCACAGCGAAGACAAGTGGGTGAAAATAAAGAGAGACAGAAGCTGAAGTGACTTCCATGCCCACAGTTAACGGTATATTTTCTTTCCACCTTTCCAAGGAAGTGGCTGCTAGGCTGAGCACGGAGCGGAGGGGCAGAAATGAAATGGTTGAGGTCAACTTCATCTCTCCGCTCATATTCTCCACTCAATCTCACCTCAATCTGGCCAATACAGACTCAGCCCTGGCCCCGGAAAGTTTTCCCATTCAGATTCCAAAAAAACAATCTGGTGAACTCCATTTCCGTTCCCCACAGCTGACCACGAATAGTGCTTGCGGGCAGTCGAGTTCAATGCGTCGCATCAATACATAGTTTACAGGAGCCCTCTGAGAGGCTTTTTGTGAAGGACTGGCTTTCGAAAGCACCCTCGTCCCCGTTTGAAACATCTGCTGTCAATGGGGATGTTAGATCAGCATTGTGTTGGTGGAACACAGTTAAATCACATCCTCAGAGGGGAAAGATTAACGTTGTGTTTCACATTACAAGCAATATAAGCTCATAGAAAAGCCTTTAATCAAAGCAATAGTTTGACATTTTAGGAAATATGCTTTTTTTTTGCCAAAACATGAGAAGATCAATACCGTTTCCATGTCAGTGCGGTAAATATGAAGCTACCGCCAGCAGCTAGCTGATTCATCTTAGTATAAAGACTGGAAATAGTTAGTCTGCATGTTCAAAGGTAACACAATCTGCCTACCAGCACCTCTAACGCTGACCGATTATTAAGTTACATCTTGTTTGCTTAAACCTGCAGCAGGCAGAATATTTTTGGCATCGTTGGGCAAAAATGTCTTAATAACCTTTCAGCATATTGTAATTCAAGTGTTTTGAGAGATAACTAGACTTCTGCACCTCCTCATGGCTCTGTTTTCAGGCTTTAAAAAATCTACTTTGGCTAATCACAGGTCATTTTAGAGAGAGCGTTCCTATTGGCTGTGCTGTGGCTGGTGGGTGGTGCTTGGTACTTCCTCAATGTAATCTCAACGTGGCTGCCGGGTCACAAACTTTCTCATTTTACAGCTAAACAGTACACTACAAGATGTTTCTGAAAACAGAAATAGACATTACAGAAAGAGAATATTGATTCATATTTATTCAGCGCTGCCTAGTTTTACCGTTTGATCAGAGTTCATGAGTGATTGACAGCTGCTCAGAGACGGCAAGGTTCCAGCTCAGCTCTGATTGGTTATTTGTTTTGTGAAATTGAATAATTGGCATACGAATTATTGAGTTATGGCCAAAAACGTGTTTTGTGAGGTCACAGTGACCTTGACCTTTGACCACCAAAATCTAATCAGTTCATCCCGGAGTCCAAGTGGACGTTTGTGCCAAATTTGAAGACATTTGCTAAAAGCGTTCCTGAGATAACAAGAGAATGGGACGGACGTGAGGTCACAGTGACCTTGACCTTTGACCACCAAAATATAATCAGTTCATCCTCGAGTCAAAGTGGATGTTTGTGCCAAATTTGAAGAAATTCCCTCCAGGCGTTACTGAGATATCGCGTTCACAAGAATGGACGTACAACCCAAAAACATAATGCCTCCGGCCACAGCTGTCATCAGCACGGAGGCATAAAAACACACAAAGAAATGTTAAAACGGACAAAAAAATACAGCAAATGCTGCACAAACACAAACACCAAACTGACCAGAGGAAAAAAATAAAAATAAAAAGATAAAAGCTAGGACATACACTAACATACACAGGCATATATATACTTTTGTCTCTCTACCTCCTGGCCTTTCCCAGCATGCTTTGCCGTGATGGGTGACTTGATCCTCGTTCCAATCCCAGCACACGCCTCTCGGAGGAGCGGCGATGTCACTGGAACATAGAGGAATAGAAATCAAATCTGTTTGAACTGAGAGTGAGCGAGGGAGAGTGTGCCAGAGGACAAGGCAGTGATAACGGATAAAAGAGCAGGGGGAGTAAAAGAATGATATTTGAATTATGTAACTCAGCTCAGGGATGATTTGGACGATTCCACCGTTGACACCAACATCATTTCTCATTACCTGAGAGCTGTGTGTGCCCGGCGCTTTGCCTCGTCCCGTGAGTCATCTCACACTCAGCTATCACATAGAGAGAGGCAGAGAAAAGGAGCAGAATGAGGTGAGATGTTTGGGAGACGAGGGACAAAAAGGCTGCAAACGCACACATTTGCACAAACTAGACATAAGAAGCAGGATGTTCGCACATTTAAATTACTGTGGAAGATTGACTCTGCTCACAGGTATTTTACATACTGTCGCCTGCCTCATATAGACATCAACCAGCTGCAGATGAAAGGCTGAATGTTCTGTATGCATGTGTAACATCACTGAGGTATGTCACCGCAGAATCGACAGGGTACTTTACATGCATTGTCGTACCTGCTTTGTGTTAATTACAGACCAAAGTACAAAGTAAAACCTTTTTACTCTAAACCACGTGTGCCTCTGCGTCAACGCATTGTCGTCAAGATGAACTTAATGAGTGGGAATCAATGGCCAATCAATACCACCCGTGTATTCGACATGGGATAAATTGCACTGTATAACTTTGAGGGACTGGTGATGAATGTTCCACATTGTTCAATTAGCATTTAGCAGAAGCAATGCGTAAAAGACTGGAGAGCAAAATGGATGCTGCTTCTAATAAAACGGGAAAGGCTCACTGCGTAGAGGAGTTCAACTATGCAACAATTCAGATGTTTAGTCTCCTGGTTTGAGCTGTTGTCTTTGGAATCCTGACAATAAGAGCAAACATCTGTCATGATGCAATTAAAAAAATCCTAAATGCATCATTACTGTGACTCGTGGCTACATTAGCCTTACGTTGCACGACAGTGGATTCTTGCAATATCACGAGATCACGTGAGAATCGTGAGATTACGTCACACAAAAATCCATCTTGTCAAGCTTCGAGTGATGCGTTTGTGTCCGGCAAGCCAGATCACAGACCCAATCAGCGTCCTGTGAGGAGCTACTGCAGCTACGTGTGTGGCTTAGGTGTGTTTAATGACATGGAGTGGCGCATGTTCGTTCAAAACCACAATGGCGGCTCCTGAAGAGGTTAGCGTAGATGCTGCAATAGCATCAGTTACATCAGCACTGGAAAGAATTTCTTCACTGAAAGAAGAGCAAAGAACGGCACTGAAGGCTTTTCTCGATGGAAAAGATGTTATCGCTCTTCTCCTGACTGGCTTCTGCAAGAGTTTGACTGACAGATGGTTCATCCAATCACCTGCCAAGGATTTTTTGAAAGTGCTTGCCTTTTTCTAAACAGTTTCCAATGACAGCTTCTCAGATGGTTCTGTGTAACAAACCATCTGGCGGGTCAGGTTACCATTAGCTGCTACTGGCAGAGCACACCTGAATCTCTGACATCAAGCTGCTTTGTGGGTAATGTAGGCGCCAGGTTTTGACAAGGAAGAAGAATGTGTGGAATAAAGCAGACGATATATCTCTCGTTCTGCTGCTGATCCTTTTTGTCCATCGTGAGTCCGACCATGTTATGGAAGCACAATGCTAAATCGGTGAAAGCATTCAGCTTCGGGTGGCAGGGATGTTGTTTTTATTGGTAACACAATGAAAAATGATCCAGGAGTGTTAGATCAAACAACAGATCCATGGGTATGAGGGTTTATCAGATGTCAACCACTGCATAGTGGTTTATAACACTGTGAAACAGGATTTTCCCTTTCCTTTTGTGTGCTATATAGTTTTTTGTGCATACAATGTAGGTCAGCAAAGTTACTCTCCTCCACAGAAACACTGCTCCTGAACTACCTGAAACACCTCGCTTGAAGTCCTGCCTTTTCGTCCGTAACGTGGTGATGTCACCAAGTAACACTTTTGCATAATACCTGACTAGCAGCCAGTTTGGCACGCTCTCATACAAAGCTAGTTAGAGCGGAGCTGGAGTGGAGTCCGAAGAGTGTGGTTCGGTTGACCAATCACAACAGTGGACCAGTCAGACCAATCAAAGCAGACTGGGCTTTTACAAATACAAGTATTCACCTGAAAATAAGCATAATAGGTCCTCTTTAACAAAGTTATCACAGTGGCACTTGATCATTAAGAGTAGCAATACACTTTCAATGTAATCTACCAGGAATGTGCACCACAGTTCCTTCCTGAATAATGTTGCTTTGCGTTGAAGTTAGGAGTCATTGAGAAGTTAAGGATCGACGTTTTTTGATCGGCCTACATTGCATTTTCTGATGGAGCCTTGCCCCGTTAAATTGAATAAGGGGGCTTAGCTTTTTCACGCAGTGCTGTCGTCTGCCGGAACACAGATTTACTGATTATTTTACCTCCAAAACCAGTATATCATTCCAATCTGCATTTTGTAATCCGAGTTCTGTAATGACCTATTTTATCTAATGTGTGTGTTTGTAATCCATTATTCCCCATTTCTAACCATTACCCTTGGGTTAGACATCATTAAACAAAAAATAAGAGGCACCATTAGTTGTAGCTCCTTAGCTTTGTTGTGCTTGGTGGCATTTGAAGGATCGTACTGATATTTCACAACCTCAGTACTCTGCTTTTAAATGAAAACATGTCCAGTAAACACATTTCAAGCTGTGACAACATTACTGATGCTTTTGATGGACTGTTGAAGGTTTTGTTTTAGCTTGTGTATTGTTACAGTTATGGATAAGGGAGTGTGCTCTCCCCAGCACACTACACACACACGGATAGTTACACTCCACATGCTTGAGTTGTGCCAGTCTTCTCCTCTGCGCTGTGTCTGTGTGGGGGTGGTTGGTGCATGGCACATCGCTTAAAATAGACATTTGCTCTCTTTGCAAGAGGAGGTTGACAAAGGAGTGAGAGGGAATGAAAGCGCATGAGGGAGCGAGAGAGTGTGACAGAGACAGAGAAAGACAAGAAGACAAGAAAGAGAGGCAGAAGAGGAAGACACAGCATCTACCTCTGCACCAAACTAGTACTCAAAGGAAACAAACACATCTGTGAGAGTTTGAAATGGAGACCGAGAGGGAAAATTAATATTTCAGGTGAAGGGAATGAGGCCGTTTTCATGGGTAGTGAATGGGGACAGGTGCAGGCAGAGGAGATGACAGACACAAAGCTGCAAACCTCGATACTGTACTTGTTCATTTGATAAAAAAAAAAGCATAAATCTGTACAATATCTTTGGATTAAAGCTTCTCTATATACATTAATATAGTATCAAACAACTATTGTCTATGTAAAGATATAGAGGAGTAATGTCTACCTGAGCAGAGAATGAAGTCGCTCTCCCTCTGTGTGTGTTGTAATCAGAGCTTCTATCTGCTTCGTTCGCCGGGTTGGCTTTTAGTGCATGTTCGTGCATGTGAGCATGCCTCATTGGCTAGCTCAGGCTAGGCTTGCCGCAGTAGTTAGTGTAACCGCTGTTACACAGTGGTCAGGCACACATCGATTACATTACCTGCCCACCATCGTCGCCATTGTTTTTCACTGATAACGCTGTTAGCACCATTAGCTACGAGCCGCCAGCTCAGCCGTCGCCATGTTGAGAGCTGTGCAGAGGCAATAAAAATGCTCCCAATCTTGCATTTAACACCTTTAAAAAACAATAAGCGCTGACACGCTTAACATATTAGACAACTTTGCATTTCTGCAAATTCTTACAAATATACTTTAATCGCACGTCACAAGTCTAACACAAGATAAAACAGTTACTTCTTCTTTTCCACTGTGATCATCAATGGCACCTTCCTCGCAAAGACCAAGTCTTTTTGCAAAAGATACCACATGTATAAGGTAAAGACTGCGCAAAGCTATGATTAATCATATATATCGACATCAAAGGCCTGATGGCTCTTTGTCAGACGAGACTTAACTTGAGATGACTTTGAATCTGGACTGCGAAGGAGGAAAAAAAGTGAAAATGAATCACGCTTTACTCTGGATGGATGTTAGTACATTCCGTCATTGTTAATCTGTACTCGCCAACGCCTAAAGTTGAGCAGTCAGCAGAATGGAGCTGGCTTGTGTGTCATCTCTCTCTCGCTCTCGCTCTCTTTCTCCACCCTCCGGCACACATCTTCCCAGTGCTTAAGATAAGTGACAAGACATCAGAGCCAAAGAAGTGCTTTAATGCCAAGAGAAAACTCTGTGCCTGTACGTGGGTGGATGCCTCCATCTGTGTGTGTGTGTGTGTGTGTGTATACACGTGTGCCTGCATTGTTGAGTGTGTGAGCATGCATGAGTTACAATAAGAGTTGAATATGCGTGCATACTCTATCTTTGCGTGAGTATACACATGTTTGCCTGTACTGTAAATGTTTGTGTCTATGTGTGTGCCCATCTCTTCTTGGTAAGGTTATCCATCACTCCAAGCATCAGATGACATCACCACCGACCCCCATCCTGCAACTCTTACCCTTGCACCCACCCCTCATTCTCCACTCTGATGGGTTGGCTGGGTGCCACCAACCCACCCACCTTCCTCCTCCTCCTCCTCCTCCTCCTCCTCCTCCTTCTCCTCCTCCTGTCCGGCATTTAACTCAACTCTGCTGCTGCGGTAAAAGTGCTGAATCGTCACCGCTGGCCACAGTATATACAAGGCTGACACGGGTCAGGTGTAGGTTGTGCTGGTGCGTGTCTGTGCGTGTCCATGCCTATATATGTGTATATGGGGAAGTGGATTTGTAATCAATACAGTGCCACCTCCCAGCCTCTATATACTCGTGTAAGGCCGTAGCTGTGTTAATGAACTGTGATCCACAGGGGGTACATTATGACAGCCTCTAACTTTATTATTAAGCCCTCCTGCTACAGCCCTGGGAGAGAATTGTGGCTTAAAGTGAACCCTTAATGGACATGTAGTTTTTTTCCATTCCCCTAGTAATGTGGACTTATGTTCTGGACAGTGGGTCTTAATTGCCAATCAATGTAAGGGGAGGTGTTGTGAACACTGGGAAGCTTCTTTTTTTTTTTTTATCCTGGACTGAGTTCAGCACGCCACCGCTGGGCCTTAATGGAAGTATCCACTAACCTCCAAGACTAAAAAACGTTATTGCTTTTCTTCTATTTGAGCCATAAAACACTGGAGCTGAGGGCAGTGATATGTCTCTATATAAAGGCTTTAAAGCATCCCCGAAGCCGAAAATCAAGCCCACTATGTCACAATTACTCCGACATGATAGGAAACATATTTCAGAGACAATGTTACTTTAAATCTTGGTAACGTGAGGTGACATTACGAGTGTTGCCAAGTGATGTTGTTGTGGTGAAGCTGCACAGAAGACAGTTTTGACAGACTAATACCTAAAACAAGCTATATAGTTGTGAATATATACAGTACAGTATACATATTGTATGATATATACAATATATGTAAGTATGAACAATGTGTGTATCTTACAGCCAGTGATGGAAGAAGTACACAGAACTTTTACTTATGTAAAAGTACCAATACCACAGTGTAAAAATAAGCATTCAAATGTTTTACTTAAGTAAAAGTACAACAGTATTAGCTTCAAAATATGTTGTTGCTTGTTGGGCTTGAGTTTGCCATGTTATGATTTGAGCATATTTTCTATGCTAAATGCAGTACATGTGAGGGTTTCTGGACAATATTTGTCATTGTTTTGTGTTGTTAATTGATTTTCAATAATAAATATATACATACATTTGCATAAAGCAAGCACATTTTCCCACTCCCATGTTGATAAGAGTAATACATACTTGACAAATTTCCCTTTAAGGAACATTTTGAACAGATAGAAAATGTGTGATTGATTTGTGATTAATCACGATTAAATATTTTAATCGATTTACAGCCCTAAATCATACTTAAAGTACTAAAGACTAACAATTATTATATAATTGCATTATAATTATTGATGCATTAATGTTGCCGTTACTTTAATGCTGCAGCTGCTGCGTTATACTGTATATTGTATGTTATCTGCTGGGTAGCTTGTGAAATTTCACCCTGAGGATCAATAAAGTCTTATCTTATTTATCCATATTAATACATCCTAGTTCATTTGTTGAATGTATTATTAATAAACTGAATCTGCAAAGTAACTGAAGGTGTCGGACAAATGTGGTGGAGTAAAAAGTACAATATTTGCCTCTGAGATGTAGTGGAGTAGAAGTATAAAGTAGCAGAACATGGAAATACTCAAGTAAAGTACCTCAAAATTTGTACTCAAGTGCAGTACTTGACTAAATGTATTTATGCACTTTCCACCACTGCTCACAGCCAAGACTCTAGTCTAGGTCTGGGTAAGTCTTTGGGTATAATAACACTCCTAAAGATAAATCCTCTAGCAGCTTGATTGAGCTTCATATTATCTTTTCTCTTAATATAAAAGGTGAATCTTTAACTCAGTGTTTGGAAAGTGCTAAGTTAGACCTATCACCCGTCCCTTATTTTCTCTTACAAATATTACCAAATACAAAACACTTTAATTTGAATTATATAATCTGTGACTAATGCGTCCCTTTCTTGTGGAATATTAATAATGCATTTGCATTTTGCCCTCCATAAAATGGTGTTTGGGATTTCATAAATTCAAATAGAGTTGCTGGGGTTTTTCGGCTTTTGCAAAGACCTTTTCATTATGGAGCAGATGTGATGATTTCCATGTACTGTATATTATCATGCATATCTGATGCTGGAGGCACCCTCTCTTTTTAAATACCCATAAGCACATAAATGAATGTATTTATCAAAGCAGCGAGGGCGGCTCTGTTTTGCTGTGTTGCTCGAAATGGAAATGGTAGAAAAACGCACAGTGGGATATGACATTACATTTACATTCAGCAATATGAATTGAAATGTTTTTCACCCAAAATATAATGTACTTTAAACTCCTCCATGTTGCTTCCACAAGGCATATATATATATATATATATATATATATATATCACACCTACTGTATGTTACGACCTTATTTAGATTATAATGGTTCAGGAGAGATTTCTCTTCCTACTCATTTGGTATTCAGCAGCATTGTTCGTGTTGTTCAGGTTCAAAATTTTAATTTGATGAGTGGCGACAAGGTGCAAACACCTTGCTGAAATGGGCTGTCCAAACAAGGTTTAAAATATCAAGCAGCATACATGATTGCTTACTGATTCCCATGTGTCCCCAATCATAATAGGGTGGTTGCATTCCATATTATGTTTATAATTACAACCGTCACGGCACATTAACTTAGTCAATGTTGATGAAATTAACATCAGAAAATGAGTAAGGCCGTTTTTAAAACGTAATGCAGGGTTTTTTGCACGTGGCTGAATGTGCAGCAGATATCTGACCTCTTTACGAGTAAACAATTTCAGCAAAGGCCAAATTTGTCGTCAATACTTGTCTGCGGAATCTAAAATTATTGGTTAATGTAAACGCTAAATCACATCAGACACCCTTGTAGAGTGTGTGATTATAGATCTACATATCAGATTTGCTTGAGCTGCATGAAAGATTAATCCTTTGCCTACTAACAGGCGAGATTCACGACATACCGTATCCAACACGAGTAAAAACCAGCACAGGGAGCGAAGTTGACTTGCTGATAGAGGTGTTTGTCTTTCTAGCCCATTACAGAAGAACCTGTTTGGAGAAATCTACTAGAAGCAAAACAATTTGTGAAGAACCTCATTTCATAACTTAATGGGCCATATTATTACATTGATTCTTGATTTGCTCACACACTGAACTGTTCCTTCATGGTTCAGTTGACATGATTGCACACAACAAAGAGAAAAAAATGTGGAATGTGTAAATGGTTTGCACTTGTCTTGTCTATCGAAATGTGTGGCTGTCTATTCTTCTCGCAATTTGTATTTCCACGTGTAAACTTCATTCATCAGGTCATCCAGTTACATTCAGTACAGTGAACTAGAAAAGGGGCCCTCGCGATGCTCTGGTGTGATCTACAGTTTGTACTTGTGTCCTATACGAGTGTGTGCATGAAGTATAGGGGAGCGTACATATGTATATGCATGTGCAATATGACCTTAGTAAGTGTTGTCCAGCTGCCCCTGCGGCATGTTGCTTGATGGGAGTGTGGAGCCGGTCTGGTCAGGGGAGCAGCAGCTGTTTGGCGGTCTGGTGTGCTTCTTCAGAGGAAGGCATATGTGGGTCTGACTGGCCAAGCTGTTCAGGGGTCACACCAGAATGAACCCTTCATGAGGTCACATGAAAACAGGACTTGCCGCCACTGAGGCGCAGGATGTATACCATGTCTTCAGAGTAAAGCGCTAATGAGAAATGTTTTGGGATGCTTTAGAGAACAAACGGACAGTATTGGTTTTGAGCTTTCTTTTTACTTTGCTTGTTATTTTGAAATGCCTGGTGGAATGTTTCCATCCACCTTGCAAATGTATGTACTGGGGATGTCAAAGTCAATGCGATAACGCAAATTTGTTTTAACGGAATTTTCTTCAGCTGTAGCGGGCTCATATAAAACTAAAAAAACCAAGGAATCCATTGGTACAGTACCAACCATGTCATACTAGCTTGTCGCAAATGAGGCTAAATAACGCTCCAAACTTGCGCTCAATTTTGGCGAGGAAAGACTGGCATGGCCATTTTCAAAGGGGTCCTTTGACCTCTGACCTCAAGATATGTGAATGAAAATGGGTTCTATGGGTACCCACGAGTCTCCCCTTTACAGACATGCCCACTTTATGGTAATCACATGCAGTTTGGGGCAAGTCATAGTCAAGTCAGCACACTGACACACTGACAGCTGTTGTTGCCTGTTGGGCTTGAGTTTGCCATGTTATGATTTGAGCATATTTATTATACTAAATGCAGTACCTGTGAGGGTTTCTGGACAATATTTGTTATTGTTTTGTGCTGTTAATTTATTTCAAATAATAAATATATACACACATTTGCATAAAGCAAGCATATTTGCTATCCGTGCACGAGGCAAAAGTGGAGGAAGTGTTATAAATAGTATGATTTTGGCGTAGATGCATGTGTTTGGGAAGGATTAACTCAGTTTTCTGATTCTCCATGGAGGCAAGCGAGAAAAACAACATTTTCTTCAAGAATTCAAGGTAACACACGGTGAGTAATTTATATTTAAATGGTCATTTTGTGGGTTAAGTATTCGTTTAAACTGTGTTAATTAAAAAAGTATAATTGTCTGTTGGTACTGAAAATGCCAAATTATAACAGTAAGCAAAGTCTACTGATCAGTGAAGCCTGTTAACCTTACAATGACCACATTAAGAAAGTTAGTTAGTACAGAAGAGCCTCTGCCTATTGTGGAGGTGTCCTTTTGATATTCTGCAAGGAATTATGCTCTTCTATATGATAGAAACTTTAAAAAGTCCCATAGCAGTGAATGATTTATTAGCAGAGCAGTATGTGACAGCCTTACTTATCCTTAAAAAGTCAGTGCTCCTATTGTGGTGCAGTATTAAAACGCACTTCATAAAAGCAGCCGCGTTAAAGGACTCTGAGAAAGAGGCAGAAAGCTCTGGACTCTCTACATTCCGGCAATAAAATCATCTCCTGCCTCAAGTCATTTCATAAAATGGCAGCGATAAAGAGATAGACTGCTCTTTATTGTTTTTAGATTGCGGGCACTTTGCGAACTCTCCTCGCCTGTGTCTAGAATAATGTAAATATTTCACAGCTATGTGCCTGCTAATACATAAAACAGATATATAAGTCCAATAAAGCTGCATAACTGTTTGTGCCTGGCTTCCCCTGAGGGGCCAAACACTTTAGCAGGAGGGAATATTCCCCACTCAGCTGACAGAGGCGACACTGAGACTTCCCTGATGAATGGCACACACCTGCTGGGCCTCGGAGAACAACAGAGCGGCACATAGCCTGTAGTGCCTGGACCGTCTTTTTGAAAAGTAGCTTAGTATCACAAAAGTTCAAAGTGCTTAACAGGAGAATAACTCATCACTAGAGTGTGAAAAAGTCTGGGAGGATATTGGTTTAAAGCTATTTTTCTGTGCGACTTACAGTAATCAGGTCGGTCATGTGTTAAATAATTGTTGGATAAGAATAGACAGTCAGTTCTCATTCCCAGGGCGTCAAATACGAACGCTTTGTCACAGCCGTCGGCGTGTGATACCACTGCATAAGGCACCCTTTAGCGCCGGTATGAGACACACCGGGCTTTCCATCAACTACAATGTCAACTCATCCGCGGCAACGATAAACACACAGGGAAAGTGGTGTGGTGACGTAGTTTAAAGAGTGAAAAGACACACACAGGGTGGGCGGGAGAGGAGGTGGATGGGTCCAACAAACACAACGCTTTCATCCAGGAGACCGTTTGTGTCTTGTGTGTTAAGCTTCACTTATACATTACAATCAGTTGTTCATTTGTGTTACATGCTCACAATGTTCAGTTTTATTTTCACTTTACAAACGTAGTATTTTTCAGCCCAACCCTGTAGTTTTTTTCCTAAACCTAATTAAGTGGTTTTGATGCCAAAACCTAAACTGACACAGTGTGTGCAGTAGGCAGTATGTGACTAGGGATGGGTATCGAAACCCGGTATTAAACAGGCAACGGTGCTAAATTATTAAAGACCGGAGTATTGACAAGCACCGACGTTATCGGTTCTTTTTTTAGCAGAGAGGCGGCGGGTGGAGACAGTGAAGAAATCCAGGTGAAGCGAAGATAAGTTTGACAACTACGCTCATTAAGTAAGGGCAATAAAATCTTTGTGAGTAAAAAGCGAATTATTTCTCAATATACCTGTTTAGCAACCATGAACATGATGTAAACATGTAGAAAAGTGATATTTTAATATGCTCAATCCGCATTCTCTCATCCACCGCCGCTATGTTTTACACTAGCACAGCGCGCCAGCTCGGCCGATAGTGAATTGTTACAAACAAGCTAAAACGAAAGTTTAGCTTAGTTTGCCACGTATCTTAAAATTCTCGTAAACTTATCTGCTGGCTGAGACAAAGCAGACCTCCTCTCTCTGTTACCTGCAGTGGTTCACATCAGTAGAGGACAAGAGGACAGAAGACAGGAGGAAGGACTGGTACTGACTGATGTCTGTGTTCTTCATTCTTTATAAACTTCACTCAGGAATATTTATTTTATTGACATTCTAGATTAGTTTCCAGTGAGATATTATCGATTTTATATAGTGAATTGCTGTCGTAAACATTACTGTTGCTGCTCTAGAAACATTTAGTTATATCTAAAATATTAATATATTCTAATCCTGCTGTGAATTTATTATTTATTTAAATAATATATTAAAAGGCAATTATTTAGTAAAGAAAAATAACCGATAAGAGTATCGATAAAGAACCGAGACAATATCGAAAAGAGTCGTAGTATCGATAAAATCCTAACGATCCCCATCCCCGTATGTGACGAGTTGGGATGAGAACGCGTTGGAATAGAAATGTACTCAACGTCTTTTTTGCAGACTGGGTTCAAGTAAGAGTAGCTTGAATATATGCAGACTCATGCTTGTAAACAAAAATAAAAAGGAAATTAGTTTATTGAACTCTTTATCGGTAAATGCTTCGTGGTGTTTATCGCTCACGCCAGCTCATAACTAATAAGGCCCAGAACAGACAAGGAAATTGTTGCATACTGTGGGCAGCATTGCAACTATGCAATCACCCAGGACAAACAACAACAAAAAAGACCCTCCACACAAATAGCAGCAATCAGAATGGATGCCATCTCTTGGCATTACTTTAAATGCCAGCAGCAGACAAGATACTCATTAGGAAGATGATGATGGAGGGGAGTATTCAGATGGACTTGTGGTGGAAACACAATGGCAGACAAAACAATGGGCCTAAATTGAGAGGGACGATTAGCATCATTTTCAATGTCATTCACTTTGTGTTGTTTTGAAAACATGACAAGGACGATGAATAATGAATTTTCTGTACCGTTTTTGAGAATCGTTAGGCATACATCAAACCGCAGTTGAATGAAAGCAAAAATATTTGACAGTGAGCTAAATTTGCATTGCTGACACATTTTGTTTCCATAATTGGCTGTGAGTTACATTCTGAGATGTTCTATCATTGTGAATTTGTGTAAACTTGGCAAATTATCTGAAACTTCAGACACAATCCTGCAAAAGATGTTAGTCAGTAATTCTGACAGGAAATTGAATACACAGATGCTACTTCAAGAAAATAGGATTTGATGTGCATCTCTAAATCTCTAAATCTCAGTGAATTCCTCTGCCTAGTATGCACTACAGTACACTGCAGAGTACTCTAACCATAGATATGATGTAGTGGTAGCTTGGAGCCTTCTCCTACATTCCATCAATATGAGTTGGGGGTGAAAAAAAAAGCGAAATTGCACAAAATAGACCCACTGGTCGCCTCATCTTTAAATCTAAGTCCTTGCTTGCTGTCTTAAACGATTAGAGAGAAATGAAAACACGCATGGGGATTTACAGGCGTAGGGCCTGACCTCTCATCCATTTTACCTACCACTGGGACCCATTGTGACCCTAAAATTGCCAATATTGAAGCGCAGTGGGGTGAGTAAGAATGGAGGAGGGTGGGGGGCTAAGAGACGAGACAGCTACAGCTGTGCTCTGCTCTTGCCTCACAGAGACAGAAGAAATGGGGAAAAAATCATAATCTCACGCTGTCTGATGCAAGCTTAAATGCTCTATTGCTTTGCCGATCACGTTGCGCTCCCATCATCTTTCCCTGGCGTCTCCAAGACAAATCTGGGCTGCTGCCATGCACACACACGCAAACCACTATGCACGGCAACAACAGCAGCTGAGGCGTGATGAATGACGCTCTCGTCCCGACGGGTCCCTGTCGATGCATGTTCAAGTGGATGGGATTGAATTTAACCATAGAAATGACAGGCCATTCTTTTTTGGGGCACGGGGCAGGCTACATGAATGGTTTGTGGCGACGAGGGGTTCGGTGATTGATGCCCCATGAGGAAGAGCCAGCGAATCTGTGGAGAAAGACGAGGGAAAACCACCCGTGTCATAAACGTGAGCGTCTGGAGAATCCACGGGTTGGGGTACTTTTTCTGAACCTACGCCACTCCTTATCCTCTTTACCACCTGATCCCTGTTTGAAGGAGCTTATACCTCTCCTCATCCAACTAAAATGGTCCTATTTATCACAGCCTGACATTTCTGTCATCAGTGGCCGACGTTGTTGGTGGATGAGCTACTCGAGTAAAGCTCTAGAGAGCTGTTGTGGAAGATGCAGCTTCTTTTGTCAGTCTGCTGAGGTGAAATGCAGGAGCCATATGCACCTTCAATTTTTGTTCGTTGTTTCAATTGACCACTGGCAAAGCATCACCTCCCTCACAGTAGTTTATGTTGCTACGCCTGTCAAGCTTTCTGTTCTAGGCCTACATATGCAGTTTACAATAATGGTGGCAGGTCTACCACTCATAATTCCTTCCTTGGTTTCTAACTGTAGCTGTCACTGTTTCTGTAGCTGGTTAATTGTGCTAATGTTAGTTCCATGAATTGGTGTTGTCTCTTTGAAATGTAGCAAAAATGTAAATGTTTCCATCAACTGGTTTGGAGCGAATTAACTCGGCTACAGCGTAGTTTGGTCAGACGTTTGCGCTCTAGGCGACGCATGGCTGTAATCCGCCAATTAACAGAGTTTGAAGAAGTTGAGGTTGTGAACCAGAAACAAAACAAGGTGGCTTGGCCATCTAACCATCTACGAAAGAAAAATGGAGAGAGGTCTTCAGGAATTTGTTTTGATTGGGCAAGTTGTAATTGTTCTTTCATGTCAGCTAGTATTTGCCATGTTTCGTGTTGTCTGGAGACGGAGACAAGCATTCAGACGTTATGGGAATATCGAAAGACGCCAACAGTGGAAACAGCTGACCAGTTGTGAGTTAAACGTAGAACAAATTTGGCAAAGATGTTTCCATAACCCTTTTAGCCCATCAACTCTTTTTTGACAATGGCAAAAAAACACCTCAAGCGAGCCTAAAACTTTTTCTTTTTTTTTCACAATTCGAGGAAGTTTTATCGAATTTTGCCATTTCAATAGAGCTTTACTAATGCAATACTTCAAAATGTGCATAAAAACAAGTGAATGGGATATCTAACTGTGATTATATTGACTAAAATTGCAATTGTGATATGATTTGCGATATTAGATGGAGTGATAATATGTACATCATTATTCTCATTGAAAAACATTAAAACGATTATGGTTTGATTTTTGCAGCGATCTGTACTAAATAAAGTTTTCTTAAGTCTGTAGAATATGATTTGTAGGCCAGGACATCTCTGCAGCATGATAATATTTAATTTAAAATAGTAGTTTGACACATTTCACCTTTAACAAATTTTTAAAAGAAAAACCCTGTAAAGGTATTTAAGTATGCACTTGAAGGCTACATAGATGATATAGTGCTAATTGACTGAGGCCAAGGCTGCATTTGCCTTAAGTAAAAATAGTGGATTTTTAAAGTCATTCAACCTAAACTGGAGGGGAAGGGATCCGTGTGCACAGTAGATCAGTGTCGAGTCAAGGTGAAAAAACTTTGACAGCAATATTTCAAAGTCTGTGATTCCCTGAATAGAAGTGGCAGCTCTTTTTATTCGGTCTGCTTTAATTTGTGCACTGTGAAACCGAACCAGACTAAACTGAAAACAAACCAAAAGTATAGATTTCACTCTGATTTGGACAAGCCAAACGGACTCTGGCTACCATAACAGGACTGAGTTTTTAAAGGACTACATGTGAAAACACCTAAATGTATATCAATCTTTAAAATCTGAGTTTAGCCAATGGTGTACCTTGGTTTAAGACTCCAAATGTTCCTCAAACTGAATAGCCCAACATTGCAGAAACCTGCCTTAACATATAACCCTCCTCATCACTGCAAACAATTACAAGTGGACCTGGCATCCCTGCGTAGGGACTCCAGCGCTCACAAGGAAATGCTGTAGCCTCCAGAACAATGGAGGGGTTAAGAGGGTGAGACCCCGGGAAGGATTAGGAGCATGTTTTCCACTATCTTCACTTCTGCAGGCATCTCTGCAGACCTCTCCCGGGCCCCGCAGCCCGCTCGAGCTTGGCTCCGTCTTCTTATCCACTGAAGTCCTGGAAGCAGAGAAAACATTCAGAGTTCCAGTCTCCAAATCAGCTGGGGTACCAGACGAGGATGCCTGATGTCCCCGAGTGTAGTCCGCCCACATCTCTCTCTCGCACGCACACACATATACAGAAAGAGAGAGGGAGTCTTGCTAATTCGCTAACATCATTGTAGTGAAGAAGAATGCAATTAAAACTGCTCTTGATAATTAACCCAGATCCATCTCCAACCCCATCTCTGCTGATTATATAAACGGCCATTACCAGGGAGCTATGAATATTCATCACGAGTCGTGAGTGGTCTTAAGATGGTAGTCATTTTATCTTTTTGGGTGGGTGGAAATGAGTAAGGAAGGGGGGATGAAGTGTGTGTGTGTGGGGTGGGGGGGGGTATTTGGCTGTGACTGATTACCACACAGTTGGGGAGAATGTAATCCATGACTGCAACTTCAGAGTGATTTTGCTGTTAATAAGCATTTTGTTGTCTATTTGTTGTTAAGTTGCCCATTTCTTTATCTACTTGTTTGTTGATTCCGTTTGAGGTCTTAAGTGTTTGCAGCACCAACAGTTTAGTATTAAATTAAATTACATTTATGTAAATTAGATTCATGCATGTTTGCTGCTGCAAAACAATAGCACACAAATACTTTTGCTTATACAGTGATATACCATTATTTAGCAGCAAACTGTTAGAGACCACTGCAACGGAACTGCATTGCCAGTATAGACTGCATATAAGAAGTGGTGTATAAGAAGTCACTGTGACGTCACCCATTAGTTTGTGGACTGCCTTTTAAGCCTTGAGTTCGGCATTCTGGCCATCGCCATTTTGTTTTTTTGTAACCAGAAGTGACTGGAGAGGGTGGAGCTAAGTACAACTGAATGCTGAATGAGACATTTCATGTAACAAAATGGTTATAATTATCTTTCATGAACTGAAAACACACTGTGAAAGGGATAAAGTTGTTATTGAAAACACGGACAACTCCCAGACCGGACAACACCGTGGTAGCGACCTGTCAATCACAAGGTAGCCCCGCCCTAAAGCATACCCTGCTTTATGGTCTATTTGACTCTAAATGAGACCATAATTTACTAAATGAACATCATGCTGTATTGAAGAAGACTTGAAACTAGCGATTGAGACCATAAACTCATGTTTACAATGTTTACTGAGGTAATAAATCAAGTGAGAAGTAGGCTCATTTTCTCATAGACTTCTATATAATCAGACTCCTTTTTGCAAACAGAGGAGTCGCCCCCTGCTGGCTATTAGAGAGGATCCAAGTTTAAGGCATTTCTGCATTGGCTTCACTTCTCAGACCCGGAGGAAGCCCACTGATTGCCAGGCTTGGGTCCATGTTTACTTCCTGTCAGCTTATGTCATTCACATACACAGGTTGCGTCCAAAATTCCATACTAACATGCTATTTAGTACACTAAAATAGTATGCAAGATTTTTCAGTATGTCCAAAACCTTAGTATTAAATCAATAGTACACAAATTACATACTATTTCCAGTAAAATATAACAATATGCAAATGCTGGACACTACTGTGGCATAAATATCCCACGATGCAATGCGGTAGTAACAACAATGTTCATAACAGACGTTGACTGACAGCTCTGTATCGTCAATAACGCTTCAATTTAAATGTAATGCTGTGTTCCCATTACGAGCGACAGAAAAACAGGCTAAAAATCATTTTCAATGGAAAAGATACAGTCCGAGACAGTGCAACAGGAAATAAACTGGGACACATTTGGAAAGTTTACATTTACAACTGTGAAATGGTCTATAGAAAAATATTCAAAATTCCCCCCTGACTGTATGTTTACATATATTATTAACTATTATCAAACGGGACTCTCCGACAGAAATCTGTCAAGCTCAAAGTTTAGTTGAGGGAGTTGACAGAAATAGGTTTCAGCACATTATAAATTGGGGGGTGGAGAGATAATCAGTCTTGTGAATTGTGACCACATTGTGTCAATGCTGTGATCTTGCCATAAGACTTCAGCAGCAGCAGCAAACAGAGCAGAACAGAGAGGAGAGAGAGAAGCGAGGGAGCGGGAGAAGGGGAGAGAGAGGGAGGCGGAGAGAAACCTTTCATGATAAAAACTGTCCGCTCACAGTGCGATAAATTGGGAGATGACACAAGTCACAGCACAACAAAAGGGGAGAACATTGGATGGGGACCCTTCACTGAGAAATTGATGAGATCGAGTCTGAAAGAATTGTCTCTGTGAGCCAACACTGGGGCTTAGCTCCCAAAACACTCCTGGATTAAGACAACATCCCACTGGAGGTGGAGTTGGCATGAGCCCATTAGTCCCTCCTGATTTCTCTGACACTTTCCTCACTTCTTTGAAGCCACTAATACCTTGTCTCATAGCCATAGCTCTTTCATTGTACAAAGAAAATAAAGAAAATAACACAGATACTCCCGCAGTCACCTCCCAGAATAGTTGCGAAATTCAAGGATCAGGTAGTTTGTTTGAATGCAGGATTTGTCGCGAGCGTGATCCCGCCTCAACTCGGCTCTGCATCTGAAAAGAGAATTGGCATATTGGAGCAGCTCATCACACAAATTCAGCACTCCCCGATCTGATAAGATGATGTGTTTGAGATCAGTAGCCTCCTCCAGCAGCTCAGAGCCGCCGCTGACACTTGAAGACTTTATGCTGTGTGCACATGCCCTTTCTTTTGATTTCCTTTTATCTATCAGAAACAATTTTTTGTACACAGGAAATCAAAACGCTGATATCAAATAGTGACATTTCCTTTAGCATTTTGTGTGCCCTATCGTCCTAATGGCACGCTGATCCACCTGACTTTCAGCTACTCACTAAACTAAGATGTAAGTGGCAATCATGACATCTCTTTTTTATTTTAGCTGACAGTTCAGGCTGTTCTCATACACCGTTCGTAGCTTTACCTACAAAAAGTAATGCACTGTAATTCCTATTCAGTGGAAACCGCTTATATGGATCAGAAAGCTTTGGACAGAATCATTCCTATATAAACGCTGTTTAAATAATTTGCTTATAGTAATCAAGTATTCCGCCTACAGTGTTCATCTGGGGTCTTTTCATACATACACAACATATGGAAAAACATTTTAAAACTACGTTAGACTAACATTAACTGAATTTTTGTTTCGTTTTTTACTTTACTCTCTTGATACTTTGACACGCGGACCTTCTGCTTTCTGGCTGGATACCTGAGGCTGATGCTGCGTGCACATTGATATCGTGACGGGAAAAGGAAAGTCATTTTCTCTGAATTGAAAACAAATGCGCACGGGGAAAACACCTGTGGTTGAAGCCTCCCACGTCAAGTGGATTGATAATGCCTGGTCACGAAATGCCCCCAAAGTGAAACTTTGCTGATACTTAACCGGCTCTGTGGCACACATGCAGACCGGCGCCCATCTCCCTCCATGCCACTACCCAGTAAAACAACGAGGAGCCCCAGCAAAGGAGCGCCATTCTGTGTGCACATTCGCACTGCAGAGCCGGCAAAAAACGGCAGTGCCTCACCAGTAAATAGCAAAGCGGTTCATTTCATTACTTTGTATTCATGTAATAAATATACAAATGTCAATTAGCTGGTAATTCACATGAGAAATGATGCACAACAATACAAATTCGGTTATAATAATCATCCTCTTATAGTGATCAATTTGACAGGCGTGTTCACTGTAAGCTGCTTCCACTGTATATCCTCGTAATCATGAACCAGGAAGCATTAAGAGCGACAAAGGCCGCATAGGCAGGAGTTGATCGGGTAAAAAAAAAAAAAAGACTTTTGCCCAGAAGACCTGTGTTTGTCCCCCGTGTGAAACTAGAGGTCAAAGTTGATTTATTTGTTACATAACTTCCCAACTTTTCACCCAAACCACGATCTTTCTTTTCCTAAACAAGTTGTTTCCTGTGAAGACTGATGTTTATTTTGAAAAGACTATATGCATGTAACGACCGGAAACTGACACATGTTGCTGGACATTTGTAGGAAAACGCACGGAAAATTAGGAATAATTTTCCGTAAGATATATGAACTGTTGTATGAGGATAGTTTCACAGTAGCATTAAGTGCTGTCTGTCATTATCATAATGGTTTTTTTTGTAAATGAAAGAACAAAAGGCCTTTAAAAGGCAATTAGTAACATAGTACAGTACATCTATAATATTTCTACATAATGCCTATTACTGAATGTTAGTCTATTAAAAACAACACATTCCCAAAATCTTCATTCCAGTGATTTAATAAATTGGAGATAAACTGAACACAGTAAATGTACGCTGACTCACCTTTCATAGCTGTTTAAAGCACAGCTTCAAATACTGTTAGACTGCCTGACTGTCACCATGAATCTGGACTGATTCACAGCTGAACTAACTTAACACCTTGGCTAAATAGGGTCTTGACCTGCCATTGCAGACTTGATATTGAGCCTAATCAATTGTCTCGTGTGCAAACCGCAAACAGGTTAAATGCCCGCTGACCGATGGACAGAGTTTATTCGTTAAGTGAACCACTGACCCACTTCAGGAATAAATCACTCACATTTTTACTGTGTCTCTCGACCAGAGAGCCATTAAAGTATGTCTGATACGGTGAGTTACTAGACACTCAACTCACCAGCTCAACACACAAATCACTCACATCTGCACTGTTTCTTTGGCTCCGTTTGATAACGCCGCATCACAGCTGAAGGGTGTGTTTAGTCTGAATTAAGATGTTGATTTAGCTACTAACCCCGAGGCTAACACGGAAGGGCTAAATGAAATGAACAAAATGTACAGTCGTGCTCTCGCTATTCATTTGCATGTTATCTGGGTGTTGTATGATGACATTAAATAAAAGAAAAATGTGTGAAATTGATGTGATTGTTGTTGAATGCTGATCATTTAACCAGCTAGCATCTAGCACATATCAAGTGTATATCACCAGACCAGATATCAACCATCACTGACGGGTTATGTCCAAATCTATAAGACTTTATTTTGAATTCTAGTCAAGTTCTCAAGTTAAACAAACAACAGGCTCCGTTACAGAGAAATGATGGGTGAAATGATGCAGAAGAAGTCACCTTGAATATTTCTATTTGATGTAATGGCGCTGCCATAAAAACATATTTCAGTCAGTGTACGCAATAAATACAGTAGCTTAAACAAAGTGATGGAACAGGCAGATATAGAATATCCTCGTTGTCAGGCTGAAACCTTGTATGTCCAAAACCATCACTTTTCAAGAAATGAAAAACAAGTGTTATTTAAAGGACTGATCAATCAAAGTGGGTATTGTGTCTTTATATATGGTCAAACACTTGCATGTGTCATTATATTATTAATATTTTATTATTATATTTTACCTAAATCAAGCTCAAATGGAGTTACGAGGCTTTTGACCAGCAAATATCTAGATATGTGTTTTGTTTATCATTGATTTTAACGGCCACTGAGGTCACAGCACTAGCAACACTTCCATCTATAATCACAATGATAACATTGGAGCTAAATTTGATAAACAGGTACACAGCATAGTTTTAACTGAGTGGCGAGGTCCGAGTGAGGGGTGCTGTAAAGCCCACGGTTGGAGCCGGGAACCACCTTCACCCCTGGCCTTTCCAAGGCAACTAAGAGCCGGCAGTCGCAACGCACTGCCTCGGAGGAAATGTTCGGTCCCACAAGGGGATCCTCCCACACACCACATCGTCCGTCCTTGACCTGCCGAGTTGAAGTCAGATGAAATCGCCTTGTCACGGTTTACCTTCAGCTCTGCTCTCTCGGCGAAAGATTGAGGATCCGATGGAGTTCCGACATTTAGTCAGAAGCTCTTTTAATACTTTTCATTGGTTAAATATTTGTAAAAACCCATAACCAGATGTTAAGGGTGACTAATAGCATTGATTTATGAAAAAATAAAACTGACGAGATATGGAGATATGAGGTTTCCACCCAACAGCAACAATATATGCATGTGATATTGCATTACAATGAAGATTGAATAGATTATTTTATAAATTTAAAGAAACTTGAGGGGAAACCTCAGATGGAAAATCATGCTTTTAAAACATTTTAAATTAAAGATTCATTCTCAAAATGTCCAAACAGTTGGGATGTGAGTGGACAGTCATCAATTTGCGTTTGTGTTTACCAATTTTAAGTGAAAAGAAGCAGAATGGTTTAAACATGTTTCTTTTACTGGATTTTAATGTCCTGGTATGATGAGAATTTGCTGTGATTCATGCTGTAATCTTCCTCTTGTGTCGAGGACAGCTCAGAAAGTGTTTCTAGTAAAAGAAAGAAGAAAAAAAAAGGGGAGAAAATGCCAACAAGCTGATATGTGCCAAAAGTAAAGCAATGCTTAAACAACAGAGTGTTTCTAAAACTAATTTTCTTCACCCAGTTTTAATATTAAAAAAACAACTATTCACAGATGTTTTTAAGTTAAGGACACTATTACTTTCAGCAAATGGTTGCATGGTTTTACGGTGTGTGTGTGTGTGTGTGTGTGCGTGTGTGTGTGTGTGTGTGTGTGACAGACTGCATGCTTGTATTCGTGTGCATGTGTGCTTACTTGAGTGTTTCCATGGCGTGTGTACAAACATGGAGCATAAACTCCCGTGTTTTATGCTTTACTATAAATGTCACGGTCTTGAAATGACATGTTGACTTATTATGACGCTCTCAGGTCTCGTTCACACACTTTAATGTTTAAACCTCTCCGAGAGCAAGATCGTTCCCTTCAAACCAGAGTTTTCATTGAAACCACCAAAAGGAATCCAAGGATCTGGTTATGGAAACATTTTGAAAAGCGATGGAGCATTCGATTCACAGCTGTGTGCTGCAGAGAGGAGCTGTCAAGAGGTCAGTGTCTCCACCACATCATGTAGTCGCACACACACTGCATGAACAGATCACCATCTGGAGTTTGAAATGTATAAAAATCAGGTTTAGCCTGGAGAGTTTATTTAGCTTTACTATAACATAACCATAATTATGTTTATTGTAGAAAATGTTTTTTTCCACAGAAAAAGTGATTCTTGATTGAGACTAGGGCTGCGCGATATGGCCAAAACCTTCTATCACGATGTGTGACATTTCATATCTCGATAACAATATATATATCACGATATAGCATGTTTTCTGGCAAGTCAAAAGAAATATAACCACATGGTAAAGCCTATTTTTGTATACTCCTGTGTGAAATAAATACTTGACAAATGAAATTATTTTCTCATTTAATTATATTAACATTAACAGTTTCGAGTGAAATTACCGCAATCTTCAAATGATATTCCATCAAAATATTTCACATCAGATTTTTTTAGAAATTTGAGCTAGTATGAGCCTGATATTATCAATTTAGACGATGTAATTCTGTTTCACGATGTCTCGATATTTGGGCTGTCAATAGTCAATCGCAATTAATCGCATGATTGTCCATAATTAATCGCGATTAATCATAAATTAATTACATATTTTTATCTGTTCAGGAGATTTTACAAGTATTAATACTCTTATCAACATGGGAGTGGGCAAATTCGGTTTTTCCTCGCCAAAATGTAGTGCAAGTTTGGAGTGTTATTTAACCTCCTTTGCAACAAGATAGTATGACATGGTTGGTACCAATGTATTCTTTAGGTTTTATAGTTTTATATGATACCAGTATGTTCACTCTAGCTTTAAAATATATTTAATCATGATACGATTCCATTGAAAGACGATAAATTATAATATTGAATTATTGCCCAGCCCTTATTCAGACTTGTTGTTGATGGTAACTTTTGGCTCATGCCTCTCAACTTTACATTTCCAAACGGCCATTGTGAATCTTTACGCTCGCCTTATATCCAAAAATATGAAACGTCCAGATATAAATGAACACTTTTCTGAAGTGCCGTATAGATGACAGTAGAATAAGGGACCTGCTGTGATGTAGCACTGATCAAAGAAGGGTTTTACTTTCTACAATGTTCTATAGAAAGGCCTGAATCAGCATAAAACACCAAGGCCCCATTAATGTGTTGGCTGATTTATTATCCATCAGACAGTTAATTAATTTGATGAGACACAGCAGAGTGTCACTATCAAGGAGGGTCATTCGAAACAGAGGACTACATTTTTTTTCCAAGGATAAAATTGTCAAGCGGTTCTATGTCGGGAATGTACTTCATTTTGGTCAAACATAAGCGAGAGGACGAGATGTTTAAAAAAACAAAACAATTAGATGAATGAAATGTCAGATGTTCCTGTTTTCATTCTCTCACAACACTTCCATCAAATTAATCAGCAGACGAGGACAGTCGTATTACACGGCATCGCTAACATTTCTGGGATGACTGACAGTTTGAAAGAGGTGGATTAATTTTGTCAAAAAATATGATGGAGGTCTTGAAAACCATTGGGAGAGGAAATGAGGATGTCGGAGTCAATTTTTCTGCCAAATGGAGAGGCCATCATCTCAAGTCTCAATCTTTTTTTCTCTCTACACACATCTGTCATTCTCTTCTTTTGGCTAAATTAGACGAAAAAAAAAAAAGTTGAAGAGTGGCCTTCTCTTCTTTACTCAATTAATACACAAGCAATGAATGGAAAATGTAGAAAAAAAACTACCTGCACTCGGTTGCTTTACATACACATTCATCCCTCACTATCTCCCTCTCTCTCTCTGTGTGTGTGTGTGTGTGATTTATCTATCAGTCAGCGGTAGGATTGACTCTCTGCTGTACAGCAGGCCATTAAAGCCTGGGGGAGATTCACCTTGCCAGGCAGCTGGCTCAAATGAAAAGCTAAAAGAGCACATTAACTCATCAATATGAGGGCATGAAGATGAAAACAGTTGTCAGAGGCCTGCCAGAAAATAACTGATCGCATAATGCCGCTCTATTGTATGTAAGTGAGGTCACGGGAGTCAAACAGCAGCTAAAGACACACGGAAGTGGGAACACACAGAGTCCTGGCCGTCTTTGATAGGCGCACTACACAGAAAATTCTCTTCTGAAAACACGGCCGAGTGTGTCATCTTCAAAACAAGCTATTAATATGTCATGCAGCAAGCTGAGATTAGAGCGGCGCTTTTTACTTAGCGTTGTCAATGCTTTTCAAAGCCATCAGACAGCACTTTCATTAACCTTTCAAGCTGTTTTAATTTGTTGTTAAAATACATTTTATTTACTTGCGTGTCTTGCTGCATTTTTATCACTCATATTGTTATCGTTTGGATCGGTGGCTATTTTATACAATACGGATGGTAGGGGTGGGAATCACCAGAGGCCACACGATACGATATTATCACGAAACTGAAGTCACGATACGATCGTATTGCGATTTTAAACATTTTGCGAAATGCGGAGTATTGCGATAAGATATATAGCGATTAGGGCTGTCAATCAATTTTAATATTTAATCGCGATTATTGCATGATTGTCCATTGTAAATCGCGATTAATCGCAAATTAATCATACATTTTTTATCTGTTCAAAAAGTACCTTAAAGGAAGATTTGTCAAGTATTTAATACTCTTATCAACATGGGAGTGGACAAATATGCTGCTTTATGCAAATGTATGTATATATTTATTATTTAAAATCAATTAACAACACAAAACACTGACAAATATTGTCCAGAAACCCTCACAGGTACTGCATTTAGCATAATAAATATGCTCAAATCATAACATGGCAAACTGCAGCCCAACAGTCAACAACAGCTGTCAGTGTGTCAGTGTGCTGACTTGACTATGACTTGCCCCAAACTGCATGTGATTATCATAAAGTGGGCATGTCTGTAAAGGGGAGACTCGTGGGTACCCATAGAACCCATTTTCATTCACATATCTTGAGGTCAGAGGTCAAGGGACCCCTTTGAAAATGGCTATGCCAGTTTTTCCTCGCCAAAATTTAGAGCAAGTTTGGAGCGTTATTTAACCTCCTTTGCGACAAGCTAGTATGACATGGTGGGTACCAATGGATTCATAGGTCACATTCATTTCATATGATGCCTGTATATTCAGTTTAGCTTTAACATTGAACCAGCAACCTAAAAAGCCAAAGTTGCGTTAATGCGTTAAAGAAATTTGTGGCGTTAAAACAAACTTAATGCATTACTATTGCGTTAACTTTGACAGCCCTAACGGCAATATATGGCAATTTATTACTTTTTTTTCATTCACATATCTTGAGATCAGAGGTTAAGAGACCCCTTTGAAAATGGCCATGCCAGTATTTCCTTATGAAAATTTAGTGTAAGTTTGGAGCGTAATGACTAAGTTAACATGACATGGTTTGTACCAATGGATTCCTTAGGTTTTCTAGTTTCATATGATAACAATATCTTCACTCTAGCTTTAAGACTGAGCCCGCTACAACCTCTGAATAGCGCCAGATATATAATAAAAGATACAATATTAACACGCAAAATATCGCGATACTATGCTGCATCTATTGCCCCCCCAAACCCACCCCACCCCTAACCGATGGTAAGAACTCAAATCGCACAAACTATTCCAAAAATGTTTTTCTCTTTGTGTCTAGTGTTGTCTTGTGCACACACAAAGCCATGTTCTGAATGGTGCTCGCTATGCAGCATGAAACACTGTGTGCAGAACACATTAGCGTTGGGTATCCTAGAGCGGGTGCATCACTCAATACCAGTCACAAACCATTTACCACATGGTGGGGGAAGCTGCTTCCACTGCAGAGAGTCCCTCATACGGTCTCGAGCATCATCGCACGCCTCGACACAACCCGCTGGAGAGGTCTGTGCACGTCTTCACGCATAATTTCTGTTCATTTCACTCTTGTGCGTTTTTCCTCTTGTTATCAGTTGTGCTGAAAGCTATTCCGGCATCAATCAATTTAGTTAATTGGGCTTCAATTGGAAAGCTCATATCTGTAACACGTGAAAATTTAATTTTAGACCGGAATACATTAAGTTATGTCAGTTTTAGTTGCAATTACATGTGCATCACTAGGCAACAAACTCTGCAAACCTGGAAAAACACCCACAGTCCTTTTCAGCGTGTCAGCAGTTTGCTTCATTTTCTCTCCTGTGCCTTATTCCCCGACTTGTTAAACACTGAACAAATTCCTGAAGAATTCATGTCTCTTGCAATGCACACCATAGAACCAACCAGTGGATCTTTACATTTGATGTTTTACAAGATATTTTCTCGTTTTGAGTTTTCACACTCTAGCATGTAACTGTATTTACGTATGAAATTACTCAAAATCTTTCATCTTCCAACTTGAATACAGACAAAAAAGTATGATGCCATTAATTTACGTCATGATGTTTTAGTTTTTTAGTTGGGCTGTGCAATTAATCACATTTCAATAATGATTTTGGCTTCCAATGATTATGAAAACAAGATAACCAACATAAAACGATTTTTGTGCCGCATTCTGTTTCTCGTTTTGTGGTGTGTTATAAATCCAGCGCATCCCTTTCCTTTACAGCGGTGCGTCCGGCTCCATGCCGGCTTGGAAAGGCACCTGTTGAAGGTCGCTTTACAGCGCCCCTCGCCTGGGCCTCGCCACTTAGTGCTTGCTGTGCCCTCACTCCCTGCAGGGAGGGATGGAGCTCCCTGCTCCCGGCGCGACCCTCAAGTGCGGCGATGTCGGCAACCCATCTGACTCGTCTTGAAACACAGACCCCAGCTGTTTTGTTTTCCATGTTTTGTAGGTTTACGATTTTGAAATGTATTTTTTAATGCCAGAATCGATATGTTTGCTTCATTTCAGTCTATACGGAGGTAGAAGGAAGTTGCCGCTTTTACTGTTATAGTCAGAATAACGTGACGTCATACCTGTTCCGTATCCGCCAACCAAAACAAACCGCAGTCAGCTGCAGCGAGCCGAAACAACAAAGCAGAAACCGGCAGAGGGTCAGCATGGATACGACCTGCACCCTCACATTTTAAATCCAACGTGGTAAACACTACACATACAGTAAAGTATGGAAACACTTTGGGTTTCACACATTGCCAGCTGTCACTGCAAAAGTCCTTAGGAGTGTATGATTCAACTTTTTCTTATGGTCTTGTGTTAAAAAAGTTAACAAAAATAGTTTAGGTGTGACTTTTTTGCCGTGTCATTAATATTCATATCTATACAACCAATGTGTTTATGATTAAATTGTTTACAAGGACACAAACTTCTTCATAAATCTAGCATTTTCATTTTGCTCAAAAGTGCACCAGATTGATGCATTAACTTTAAAATGTAGGCTACAAAATGTTCTTTCTAACCACATGATGTTTCCAAAGTCAATGAGTTTCATGTTAAATAATTGAGTCTCAATATTGATCAAAATATTTGCCATAATTGAGCAACACTAGTTTCTAGCTTAACACACACAGGCAGATCCTGACAAAGAGAGACTCTCCGTCCATTCCGTCCGGGTTCCTTAAGGTTTCAGGTTTTTTTCTTCATCTGAACAAATTCTAAATTAATTCTATCATGCACCGTCCCTCTGTGCTCTGAGTGGAGGTCATTTCTGCGCACAATTACGTCAGAAATGAAGTAGACAGGGGAGAGAAATTTATTCTTAATGTAAATCACTCTCCCACTTCCAACTGAATGTATAATGGATTGTGTCACCTCAGTAATAATCCTGTTAAACAATTCCTAAGAACTTGGGGACAAAGGAGACTTCAGATAAGGGGCTGTTTTAGGTATCTCTTCCCCCGGAAAATCCTCCGCGGGACTGAGGGGCGAGGGGGAATCGTGATGAGTCGATAAATAAATAAGAAGCCTTGAAATTTTGCTAGTAAAAAGACAAGAAGGGAGAGAGAGAGAGAGGGAGATAGACGGAGGGAAACGGTGAGAAGGACGGAGAGAGAGAATTGGAGGTAGAGGCAGAAGGAGGCCTGAGGCTAGGATTCGTCTTGTCAAACCTGAGACCTTTAACTGGGTCCTGAATTCTGTCAACACGATTCTTTCACAGTCTTACACCATTTCCATCTGGGGCCCGTTTCGCTGAGGAGGATAGCTGGGGATTGAAGGGGGGCGATGGGAGACCTGCGGTCTTGACGCTGACATTGACATTGGCTCCATCCCCACAAATCTGAGCCAGGAATATGAAGCAGCAGATGTGGGGAAACCGTTTTATAGGCCTGGTATTTTGCCTGTGCTGAGCTACGCCAGACAGGCAGACTGATAAAAGACAGAAAAAGGCTTGTGCAGCAGGTGCTGGGGGGCAGATTAACACATAAATGTATTTGTGGTTTAAGCTCTAAGGAGATGTTACATAACCACGGGCGATTTCATCAATGCAACACCTTCTACAGGTCAGCGGGAGAATTTAATTTGAATTTCTAAATGAAGGATAACTATAAGATTATCTTTAAGATGTGTTATTTGCATGATGGGCTGTAATTGTCCGTGTTTATCTGTTTGCTGAGAGTTGTTTTTTTGTGCCTGGTGGCTACTTGAGTCAGTTACAAGCTGAGGTGAATGCTCTCCTGTGATGTAATGTAATGCAACAATGCACTACACTGAGAGTGTGATGCAAGGGTTATGTATATAGAGACAATATGCTGTTTTGGTGTTAGTTCTTGGGGTTTTTGTTTTTGTTATGTCTTTTTCTTTTACACTTCTATGTGGAAACTTTATGTGAATAAATAATGGATGAAGTGATGTAGTTGCACAAACTGAAATAAACTCCTGGGGTGTCTAGGTGGCCGACTGGTTGAGGCAAAAGGTTACCTCCTTGCCACCTGTTATATATCAACCCTGTCTCCTAAAAAGTTCTCATAAAACTAAACTGCCTTCTCAGTTACGTTTGGAGGAAATGTATCATGTCACGGATTACGTTTGTCTTTGACCTATCACAATTGTGTTTGTAAATCCGCTGAGAGACGCAGCATGTGGCGTAGTACAACAAGCAACGCACAGAGCAGGTGGCGTAGTATATCGAGCAACCGTTAATGACAGTTACGTGGAATAATAACGAGTATAACAAGCTCAAAAGTCCACTACAGGTGGTCCGGAGGGGGAGGTGGATGTGTCAAACAAACACCGAACTTTCCCACATGAGACCGCGTTTTGTGTCCCGTGTCACACGTAGTCATTGTTTACTAAACTTAGCCCAGTAGTTTTGTTGTTTAAACCTAACTAGGTAGTGTTGTATCGTCTTTTTTCTTTTGTTTTGTTTTATTTTCAACTTACAGCGTTAACCACGTGTTTAAAACGGTTTAAAACTGTTAAAACTGCGACCATAATCTGGGAGAAAATACATTTCCCTCGAAACGTAATTGAGAATTCAGTTTATTTCATGGAAACGTAATTTTGTGGGAGACAGCGTTGCATATATAAAAATTATATACAGTTTTTATGTATTTATCAGCATTACATTATTTGGCTAAGAATATCAAACAGCAACTGCTTGAATATGAAAATGATTTAATAGTTTAACAGCAAGCAACTGACATTTTGTTGCTTTAGTACGTCCTGACTGTTCCACCCTAAATCTTTAAAAACAGGTCACAAATATATGGTTTAATTTTTCTAAAACAATGTTCATTAATTACCGTAAACAGCTGGGCACTGTAGTTTTTAACAAATGTTACTCAAACAGTGGTAAACCTCCTATTTGTTGGGGACTATTTTCAGATGCGGATTAATACACATTTGGTGCTCTAGAGCGTATTAACAGTACGGCAGCAGGACAGTGTATGTGGGATTGAGTCAAAATAAACTACAGGAGGAAATAAGGCATATTAGGGTTTGGCTTCACAGACAGTAATTGCTTATATTTGTATTGTTGGTTTTGGTCATTTCATGAAAAACATAAAATTACCCCAGACTATTCCTTTTTTATGAATCTCAAATCATACTTTTTGAATGTTCTAACAATATGTCCAATTTTCTCCACTCTCTCTGTTAAATAACCTCTGAATCTGGTAATATAAAGCGTAATCTTTGTTTGTCCAACATTGGCCCCTTTTCTCCTAGTTGTTGTATTTCTTCTTTTTCCTTAGAGGAAATTGAGTTTATTTGGTATAATTTTGTTAGGCTTACTTTTAATCAGCACTTTACCACTGAAAGCCTCCAATTTAAAAGGGGCCATTTTGTGGAGAAGTGCGCACACGCACACACATTTTGTGGAGAAATTTTATGGAAAAAACAGACATTTTAAAGCTTAAACAAATATATCGTGCACTCGACTCTCGGTGGCTGTTAAAGAAGGGAAGAGAGGAGCCTGGCAAGGTCTGATAAGGCTGTGTAACAGTAATAATAACGTTTTCATAAAGCTCATTAATTGAGAGTCTAGAGGTAATTGCTACGTTTCCTGCAGGCTGACTATGTTGTTAATGCTGACGACTGTCAAACTGACAAACAACAAGTTGTGGAATATGGATTTTCTTCCCTCTCAGCGTGTGTTAATAACCTACCATCTGAGCATTGCCAAGGGAAACTGTCAAGATGGCATCAGTGATAAAATGTTAACATGTGACAAAACGCACCTGCCCGCGAGAAGAACAATTCAATTTGAAATTGAATTCGTACGACTATCACGAAAACCTTTTTTCTTAATCCTCACCCGGGGGGAAGTAATATTGATTAAGAAGAAAAGAACAGAAGGAAAGTTTTTTTTTTCTTCTTGACTTGGTTTCTGTTGCTGAGCTGCCACACAGTCAGAGTGAGGAGACTGACATCAGTTAAACAATAAATGCCTGTACAGTAAAATTACCTGTCAGTTGCCATGTGGTACACAGCATGTGATGGAATCATGTTTTACAAATCATATCTGCTCTATATTTAACTGTGAATGATTCAAATGAAGTGAAAATCAAGTGTAAAGTATAAATTAGAACAGTAGCGGTTTCATATGTCAACATAGTGGAAGTCCAAGTAGAAGAATTTGAATGGTAATACAAACACATATGACTGACTGCATACTAGGGCTGCCCCATGAAAGTCGAATCATCGTCAGTGACCCCTCAGTCAACTTGAAATTCTTGAAGTCGAGCTGTTTTTTTTTTTTAAGAGGCTAGATTTATGAAGAACTTTGTGCTCTTGTAAACAATTTTGTGCTCTTGTAAACAAGTTATTCATAAATACATTGGTTGTATGGATATGAATGGTGATTACACAGCAAAAAAGTCACACCCAAGCATGGTAAACAAGACAGAGTCCGTGTTTCAACACAGGTCGGGTGGGTTTCCGACATCGCCGCAGACCCTTCGCACTGAGGACAGTCCGCCTAGGCTGACAGTCACACCGGGAACCCGTCCCTCCCCACAGGGACAACAAGGTCTGGGCGAGGGGTGCTGCAAAGCTCACGGCCAGAGCCCCGAGCCAGCTTCACCCCGGACCCTTCCAAGCCGAGAGCCAGTTGCCCGCCGAGTTGAATCCGACGGGCAGACTGCGCAGACCCTACCGGTTGAGAAGTGTTCAAATATTTTCGGTTCATTATAAAACTGTGGCGGACTGTGGCTTTTGAATATGTTAATGTGGTCGAAATCATCACTGAAAAACAGGCTAATGGATTTTCTGATTGCCAGATAGTCTTTATGATTAAGGAAAAAAAGAACTAATAGTAAAATCTTTGTATCAAACAGCCAAATCTGAGCTGAATCAAAAAATTCTGATTCGGGTACTGCCCTACTGCGTACTAGGTAATCACAATCTGTGACAAAAGATAAGACAAAGATCAGGAGTTGAAACTTAACACTGACATCAGTCTTCTTACACTGTTTCTGCTTTTCCTTGCAGTCACATTCTTTCTGTTGCACCATGGGATTGCACAGGTTGTGTTCTTGTTTAGCGGAGATTTGTCATATCTATGTAAGCATTCTTTATAGACACAGTGTGAAAGGCTGCTGGGCTATGAATCAAATGTCCCATGGAGTAAACATGTGCTGTGAAGCTGGCAGCCTCGCAGACAACCTTTAAGCTGCCTCTCGCAAACAAAGAGAAACAAAAGGTTTGCCAGCGTATTTACTGCAGATTATTAGGTCATCCGAGGAATAGCAGCAAACAGGAAAGAAGTCAAAGTCAAGCGGAGAAAGCAGGGAATCTGTTACTTTTGGCCAAAGTTCAGAGGCACAATCCAAATGATCAAAAAATCGTATGTCTGTTGCAGCATCAGACGCCAAAGTGTTCGCTTATTCATATGTCTGCATACGGCGACCATATGAGCTGCTCCTCATTATCTTTACTTCTCCTCCTCCATCACTCTTCTCTGGCTCGGTCATGACAAACACTCTGCTAATTAGGTCATCATCAGGGTCATCATTGCCATCCCAAACACAGTTCCCTTCATCTCTATCATCCTGCAAGCACCGGCTGTCACCAGCGGATGCGGCGGGCATCAGGCGATGGAGGCGGCGCTGGTGCGTTCATGATGTCTGATGTGTGTTGATGAGTGATGCCGTCTGACGGTTGATGTTGGGTGAAGCGTACAGTAATGGGGAGACAGAGGTCAGAGAAACCATTACCGCGGTGGGGGAGGAGGGGAAGGGGAAGAGAAAGTGGGAAGTACGCTGTTGTCTTCTCCAACTGTAGGGCGGGGCCGCTGTCCTTCTGTCATGACTGAATGTCTGCGTGCTGGCTTTGCATTCATTCCGGGGGGGGGGGGGGTCTGTCCCGACGCTCATCATATATACATGACAGGGGTGGTATGGCATGAAATGTTGCAGTGTCTTTTTGGAGGCAAAGGAGGAAGGGTACATTGTTGTTTATGGAGAGATTTTCCTCAGTTCGTCCTTCCTCTCCTTTAGTATGTTACCTAAGGTGAAGTGGTCGAGTCTGCCAGAAAACACGAGACACGTCTGCATTATTCGGTAGCGGGTGAGGGCATTTAGCTCGACACAAACACATAAATACGTAAGATGATACTCAAACACTGCAATCCTTCCTCTCCTCTGATGAAGATCTGCTCAAATAAAGCTCTAAATGGGCATTCATTTTCTCAACTGACTCAACCGGGACATGAATTGACCCCAATCCTGTCATGCAAATAACTCTAGCATGGGAATAATAATAGCTCTTCAGATGAGGTGGCGCGTAATTACTGTGCCTGACCTCTCCTAGCAGTTACCGACTACCCACAACATGCATGAAACCATTTAGTGCGTTCCATCTATCAACACGTGTCACTTTGTTGTCCTCATGACAAGGTTACCATAGCATTACACGGGCGCTCCCTCCGCTAAGACGCCACGTGTTGTTGCAAGGTTATAACTCAATGACAGTTGACGCCAATGGATCCCTCTTATTATGATGAGTTGGAACACCTTGATATCCACTGCAACATTAGCGCACCATCTGGAAGGGTAATGTGACGTCCTCTGGAGTCGAGGTTTGGGCCCTTGCTGCGCACAGCCTTGTTGACTAATATTTCTTTGTGAAAAATAAAGAACAGAGGCATAGAGATGTGAAGGACGCGGAGGAGCGAAGGAGGGAGGAGAGGGGAGGAAGGAGACCCTTCGATCTGAAACGGGAGGACAAGGCAGGCAGCGGGTGGATTCATCACACAGCCGGGATGTCTTGTTCCGACACTAATTTTGGGCCCAAAGCTGTGGGTAATGAACATATCCTGTGACAAATGGGGGAATCGGAACAGTTGAAGCGTTGTTGGGGACACATTTGCATGCCAGCAGACTGCCGTGACACCACCTGGTGTCTGGAGACGTTGGAACGTGCGAGGGGAGAGAGCATGTCCCCAGAAGCGTGAATCACCGCCGTCCTCACCAATCGGAAGCTCGCCGGTCAGAGGTTTGTGGTTTCACACGTAGGCAACAAACCGTACTGATGACAAATGCACTCGTGATTTATGAATCCGTTACCCTGAGTGCTTAAATGTAAACTGAAATGATTAGGAGGCATTCAGACAAAATCAGACCTGGTTGTCATTTTCATCACTGTGGTTTTATCACAGACGTTCTCTCAAAGACAATATGACAAACCCGGTCCCACCCACTTCAAATTAGCTTAATTTTTCTCGATCCTCGCTGACAGGGTGATTTGTGAACGACCTGTTCTTTTTCAGCTGACTTTTAGAGACGCTCAAAGGTAACGATTTGTCCTGAGACTTATAAATGATGGAAAGATTAAGTCTTGCAGAGTAGCTAAGACCTGCATCTGAAAAACAGCCATTGTGTCATTGTGTCCCAGTTGTCATGTATTAGTCACTTGGATGTTTGTCCTGCTCCATTTGAGTACTATTTGGGATCATCGCCAAGAATAAATGAAAAGTTTTGTTAATGCTTTACAAGAAATCTAACTGGGAAACATCATTGACTTTATGCCACAACTGTGGCATGGGCCATAGTCCAAATAGGGAACACAATGTACCTCATCAGGCCTGGTGCCCAGATTGTATCAACAAAAAATAGGCTCTAATAGTGTGCAGTCTTTGACAGGTTGTCAGGGTAAGAAATGGACTTAAGAGCTGGTTTACATTATTTAAAACTGAAATGAAGCCAACGCGGAGGTGACAAAAATTGCAGTTCCTCAAATGACCACTGGAGACCCCCATGTTAAAATGCCCAACTTTAGCAGAAATAAACATGTTTACAGTCTGGTACAAAAAACGGTATTGGTCTCTATAACTAAATTCCTTGTTCATGACAAATGTACGGGTGGTACATTTTTATATAACTCACTCGTTTAAATCATATTAAGGCTCAAAGTTGGGCATAATTGAGGGCGTGGTGGCTTTGAGTGACGCTTAACTTTGGTGTTTAAACGGCTCAGTACAGATAAAATAGAAAGAACCGCTATTGTAACTGACAATACCCCCATGTTCCTGGCTGGCTAGCATGATAGCGGATCGCTTGTGAGATACAGTAGTTTACCATCTAGCCCTGTGAGTAATAACTGCGTCAATGAGCTTGTACAACCGTTTTCTTTGCAAAGTCCAGTGGATGAATTTTGTGGTGCCACTTCCCTGAGCAATGTATCCTCATACAACGGTTTGTTTACTATCTCACGAAAAAGTTATTCCTCATTTTTTGTGCGTTTTTCTATGAATGTTCAGCAACACGTGTCAATTTCTGCTTTTTACATACATACGGTCTTTTCAAAATAAACTTATGCCTTCACAGGAAACAACTTGGTTAGGTTTAGGCAACAAAACTACTCAGGTAGGGTTAGGAAAAGATTATGGTTTGGGTTGAAATAAATCCTTAAGTGGCGTAACTTAAGTACGGAAGTTACGTGATGAATAAATCAAGTTTGACTTCTGGTTTCATGTGGGGTGTTCTTTGACCCGCCCATCCACCCCGAACTCCTCCCTACATGGCATTTATCACTCTTTATACTTCCTGGTACACAATTACGTGTATTACATACAAATTGATTTTGTGGGATATGAACGAATTACAGTGCATTACTTTTTGTAGGTTTAACTACGAACGGTGTATAAGAACAGCCTGCCCTGAGTGACGGAGCCTTTAAGCTGGAAAGACAGCTTTAGAGATTCTTCAATGCAGGAATTGTTATTATTCTCCAGCTCAGAGTTAAAACATTAACAATTTGAAAAATAATTGATGTCTCAATTACAGCTTTCTTAGGTGTCCTATAAATTTGTCCACTCTAAAGAAGATGTCACAAACAAAGCAAAATTAATAAATGTATTATTTTTAGTCATACTATTTGTGGTAAGTGGGCAAAACCCACTGTCACTTTATGTGACACTATTATTAGTTTTGTGAGCGATTGAAATAGAGCCAATACAGATGTTTCTCCTCTCCACTCCCTGGCATTGTGATTACACGGTTGCTGCTGGTCACATGTTGAGACTACCTCCATACACGGCGCTGTCATTTCATCCTATTGAAACCAATGGCATGCTTGATCCCGGCCCTTTTCATTTGCTCCCACAGATCCCCTTTTCTCACCCATTCAACCTTGATGGCTCCTTTCACACCACTGTCTGCACCCTCCCCTGGTAGCACAATGAACACCAGTCTGCCGCCCTGTCTCCCAGACAGACTTTTATCTGTTGAGAAGCCCACAGCTCGTGGAAAGCCTTTTGTTACCTATCTTCGAGGTGGCTGAATGGCTCCGTCCTTTGATTTGTACCTTGCCATTTTTTTCCCCCCCTCACACTGGATATTTCTCTCTCACACTTTTCAGATGTGACAAAAGTAATCCTCTGTCTTGGCTATTGGATACCTTACTCGTATTTAGACATAGCCTTCAGAACTCCTTGTTTGGCGTCTTTATAAAAGTCTGTCATGAATAGAATAAGTACGGATAAAACAGTGACAATCATCATCGCATGGCATCAGATATTGCTGTAAAGACAATGTTCATTTGTGTTAGAAAGTAAGAGTGGGAAAAAATCGATTCACATATGTTTTACGATTTTTTTTTCTATTTTGAAATCAATATTTTAATGCCAGGCTCAATATATTTGCTTCACTTGAGTCTATGCGGAGGTAGGAAGGTGGCACTTTTATTGTTGAAGTCTGAGTAACATCACGTCATATCTGTTCAGTATCTGTCAACCAAAACAAACCGCAGCCGGCTGCAACAAGAAAGTACAAAACAACGGAGGGTTGGCGTGGATACGCCTACGTCCGTTTTTGAAAATAAGGTCTTAACAAAGGGAACTGTATACAAAATACATATATGGAAATAAGATTGATTGGATTATATTCATCAGAAGTATAAAACATTATATGTCCCTTGTAAATTAAAAAGAAAATACCACTAATATGTGAAGGAAATGTCTTTACTGTATTCTTTAATTTTTGGGGTGCTAGAAAAAATTAAATAAATAATGCCTGATGATGATGATGATATATTTGACTTCAGGACATCTCTGACTACATACTTGCTGAATATCAAACATTTTTACTGTATTAATTTAGATATTTTCCAAAGTAAAAGTCCCTAGAAGTGTATGATTCAACTGTTCCCCATGGTCTAATGTTAAAAATGTTAACAAAATAACGCAATAAATCGTAATACTTGTAGAATCGCAATACTTAGAAATCAAAATACATAGAGTTAGCACCCACGTATTGTGATAGTATCAAATCGGGAGATAGGTGTAAGCTGGTTATTGTAACTGGTTGGTGTACTGGAGTGTTTTTTCGAATTCAAGCTCCCAACTTGAACTAAAAATGTCCGAGCCCTTTCTAGTCAGTGAAGGAAAAACACAATGAGCCTTAAAGGCACCAGCAGGTTATATTTGAGGAATAGCAGTGGCCTGTCTTGAAGTGCACCTCTGCAACCTTCATCCCTTATAAAAACCCTCCCTTTTCTCACTCTACTGTTAACAGAAAGCCGACAACAATCTTCTCCCAGCAGAGTGAGTGGCGGTGTCGGACAGGAATCAGCCTTTATATAGATTGTAATTGTTTCTCCCTGCTCATGCGTCTCTCTTCCCATCCATCTCTCTTTTTTCCCTGTTTCGGGCAGGTTTCAACCGCACAAGGTCATTGCTCTTAGGCAGCCGCAACTCGGCTTTATTGTTCCAGCGGGTCAGCGGGTCCGACACACATCACAGCTATTATTCCTCAGGAACAAATGGCCGTCCCACGCTTTGATCTATGGCCTTCCTTCTCAGACACTTCCATAATACCCTTGACAGGATTTCTTTTTTGTCCTGTTCCCGTTTTTGGTGATGATCCATCTCTTTTTACCACCTCTTCCTCTTAAAGTGCCGTATCATTGGTGTGGAGTGATTTATAATTGCAGATTTGATAGAGTAGGTGATGGTAGACATATTTTTGTGTTATAAATGTAGGCGATATGAATATAAATTTAAACCATGCTCCACTAGAATGCCTTTGTTTTCATCTCTTGTGTGTTAACAACAGTGCGGTGTAAATACATGCAGTTTCTAACAAAAGTTTCTCCTGAAAACAGGATGTAAAGATGACTCACCTTTGTTAAAGAAACATGGTACAATATTTGTGTTTATAAATGTATTGCAGAAAAGTTCAGCCTGACATTCAACATTGGTAAATCTCTGTATTTGAGAGCAGCAACATTTCAGACTTCTGAAGGCATATTTAACCTCTGGCCAGGATTTCAGCCGCATTCACCTACAACAGCAACATCGGCTTGTCTCTGATTAATGAGTTTCACGCGGCATTTTGAGCCGCTCTCGTCAGAAGTCCAACAGTAGGATCATTTGGGCGACCCCCACTGCCCCTGTTTTACATATGAATGAGAGGCTTATCATTCGTGGCATTGCAGGCTGGGAATGGGCAGAGGCGGGTGTGTGAGCGGGGGCAGCGTGGCACTGCCCAGCAGAGTGATTTCTTTTTTCTTTTTTTTTAATTTAACATCCTCCGACGTCGATGCCAAGGTTGGAGCCCCGCTTTAAAACACTGGGGGTCTCCGGTAACGACTTTTGAGCTCACTGCTTAAAAACCCCCAAAAACATACCTACACCATGAATAATGGATGGCAGTTGGGGGTCTCTCACGCAACACTAGTGTGCGTGAGGTTTAATTACGCAGAACTAGTCAGCCTCAGTGATGGATGCACTGACAGGTGGGCTTAGTGACTCAGGCGGAAAAAAGAAAAACACACACACACACTTCAGCTTCCTATAGAAGCTATAACATCAGTCAAGAAGGACGTTAAATTAAGTGAGCCTTTAAAGCCATACCAGACTACTGTGTTTGTGAATTTACGGTTATCTTTTGCATATTACTCTGAACTTTATGCTTGAATTCATGCATACATTACAGCAAAAGCAGTGAATATAAAAAAAAAAAAAAAACATTAAGATAGAACAGAGTTAAAGTTGCTGTTGTTAACATTCAGCCACTAGATGTCACATTCTCCCTCCCCGTTCCATTTCATTCACTTCACAACAAGTCTTTGCCAGGAACTTACTGTACCATCAATCTCAGCCATTTATCCGTTTTTTCCACACTAACTGACGACCCAGAGATACCATGTGATACCAACGTTGTTTTGCTATTGGCTCACAAGCCTCGTTAGTTGAGATGCACTGATCAGACTTTTTAAGTCCCGATAGCGATACCTGGACTTTGAGTATTGTCCGATACAGAGTACCGATTCGATTCCATTGTTTAATTAATATACTGTATGCCTCATTGCGTGGAAGTGACTGGGATCATTCTTTTATGTGTAAGGCAACATCAAGCTTGACTTGTTTTGTTATATTTGTAAAACAAAATACATTTATTTTATTTTATTGATACAAATAGAATTTTTATTTAATATTAAAATAAATCATACACCAGCAACTTGTTATAATATATTATAAAAAACATAGAACTGAATTGAATAGATCGGCTCCATTGTTACCGATACCCGATCCAGCTATTCTAGTTAGTATGTACCCGATATCTGATCCAGTATTACTATCGGTGCATCCCTACTTGTTAGAAGTAGGAACCAAACTTTAGATATCTTCCACAAAAATAAACAAAACATTTATTTTGGACCCACGAAAATGTTTAAATAATTAATTCACAATCATTGAAATTTGCTTGCTTGCAATAAAAAAAAATGTTCAGGAAAAGCCACACTTATATTCAGCATCTTTCTAAAGCCTCTGTGAATGTTTTATTTTGAAAAAAAATATGTGTCTACATAAAAATGTTATCAATAAGACCTCTAAGAATAAGCAACAGTGAAATTAAAAATTTAAAATATGTAAGGGCATGCATGCGTTTCTGTCACGGGGAGGCCTTGAATATTGAACACCAACACATCTAAGTTCCCCTGTGCCATATGGGCATTTGTGTTGTTGTAAGACATACAAACCCACTATTATAGCACAAGTATTATCTAGTCGCACCTGAATTCCCTGCAGCCCATCCACATGCATAATAAATCCAGGAAATGTCAGCTGTGAGGCCTGGGGGAGAGCCGTGCCATTTGTTTAAGCTCTGGCTTGCGATACAGCCTGGTGCCATTGATGTTTGGATAGAAGTGAATGAATAAAAAATGCCGGCACTTGCATGTCAATCAGGGGTTTTACAGGACCCTGAACATAGTGAGCCTTAAGCCAACATATGTTGCTAATACACAATAAGCCCCCCAAAACAATAACGCAGACGGATGTATTTTGATCAATGCTGCTCCCGTCATCTCGGCACTCGCACGCACGCATGTTCACACATCTGCTCACGTGTCACAGCGGAAAGTGATTAGCAATTTCATTAACAGGTGCAATAAAGCAGAAGACCACACTAACATGGCATTACCAAGAAGTCCATTTAAAAAAAAAAAAAAAAGCACAAGTCATTTGAATATAACTCAGCTGTGAAGAGTTGAGTCTGACTCGCATGTTGAAAACCACAACGGGCGCAGTTGTGTTGTTCTAATAGACTTTCTGTTTAGCATCTGAAAGCATATTGAAAGAGTAGCTCGGAGCTTTTCCTCTCTGTCCGACTGACTGACTGTGGGTTTTTGGTTGCTGACTCCTGGAGGCCCAGAAGTTTCCACTGGCTTGTTTTTCATTCCCACAATCCCTTTCCCTGCTAGCCAAATCACTGAGCTATGACTACAGGCCTGGTTGGAAGTCCTTATCTGCTATCATTAAAGATGCATTTATTCCATTGCCTCAGGTGCTTGTGGGTGTTTGTGTGTGTGCTTTCAAATGCCTTTTTTTTTTTTTTTTCTTGTTTGCATGTGTGTGCACGGTTGATCCATGCGTGTGTGGAAAAAAAAAGAGAAACAGAGGAAGGGGGTATAAATGTTTGTGTGTGTGTATGTGTGGGTGGCTTCAGGGGGGGTCCTGTGTGTGGAAGTGGATAAGGCTTTGTGTGTTTCTGTGCATCTGCCTGTGATGTGTGTGTATTCTCCAAGGTTAACACACTCCTCCCACACTAGGCTGATCTAAATAGAGACAGAGCCAGGGTAAATGGGGATCAGAAGTCAAGCGCTGGCAACCATGCTAAATTATCGGCGGAAATCAACGCTGTCCTCATTAATTACACAAAAGGCCGTTAGTCATTTCCACCCTCCCTCACCAGCCCGCCCTCCCAACGCCTCTCAAACTAACTGATGCTTCTCCGGTGATTTCTCCCACTTTTTTACGCACACATACAGCGCACTCACAAATTCCAGCATATTTTATACTCTCGCACACACGAGAAAACAGAACAAGGGCACAGATGAAAGGAGGATCTGTCTTTGCCGCTGACATTGGAACAGAGCAACCAAAAGATAATGTAGTCTGTGAGTCACGCTCACCTTGAGTCCTCTCCCCCCTTTCATTACAGCTTTCGTCTTCCACTAAAGGTAGCCGTGTTGTTGTTATCTTCCCAACAATCACTTCAATAATTTATGGCAATGAAACTAAGAGAGGTGTGCTCTGCATATTGTTGTTGATAAGAGGCGAAGTGTCTTCATTCACCGCAATGAGGAGCCGTGGCAGCGTGTTCAAAGCGGCTGTTCTTCTACCTTAAAGAGTTGCCGTGTTTGTGCAAAATAAACCAAGCTACTGTAAAGTAGTTGCGTTGGTTGAAATGCCTCATTTGAATTTCATAGTAGCAGAGAGGAACATCAGAAGCACGGAGTTTGATGTTCTAATTTCGGGTTAATAAAAGTGTTATAGAGGAGCATCTGCTTTCTTAATTTCTTCTGGCAAGTTCTGCAGATGTTATCAAATGGAAGTTGTTGTAGATTGGCACGGAGCACAACAGGTTAAATATTTTTTTTGTGGTGATAAAAGAATAGTTTCACATTTTGAAAAATATGGTTATTTACTTTCTTGCCAGTAGTTTGGCGGGAAGATTGATTCAACTCTCATGCCTGTGGGCTAAGTGTGAAGCTAGAGGGAGGAGACAGTTAGCTTAGCTTAGCATAAAGACTGGAAGCAGAGGGAAACAGCTAGCCTGACTCTCCCCAAAGTTAAAAAATCTGCCTACCAGCACCTCTATTTATTAACAGGTGGTCAACAAACAAAAAATGACAAGTTGAGGTTTTACTAGGAGTTGCTATTTACTGACGAATAAGTGACTTTCTGTTGCTGGTAACCAAGAAATAGTCATTTTCACATTTCTTGTCATTACATTTCTGAGGCTAGACAAGCTGTCTCCCGCTGCTTTGAGCCTTTATGCTAAGATAAGCTAATTGCCTCCTGGCTCAGGCTCCAGACTAAACACACAGACATGAGAGTGGTGTCCATCTTCTTGCCTAACTGTCCCGCATGAAAGCAAATAACAGAATTTCCCAAAGTGTTGAATTATTATTTTAAGGTACATTGAAGCATGAGGCCGAAAAAGGGAAATGCATTTTGAGTAGATTTAAATCCTGCTGATGTGTAATGAAACACATAAATGCATAGAGATATCTTTTAAAGTTTGCTGTTAGTTTAATAGAGGACGGCAAATATAAGAAATTTACCACCATCGTCTTTAAAGGAGGATCGTTGCATGGAAAGAAAATTGGTAGAGCTCTGTTCTGTCACCTCTCAATTTCTCTGTTTGATTATTTTGTGTATGAATATAGTTGATCACACAATCACACAGCCCTCAATCAATCACTATTCTATACTTTAAAGTCACCTAACGGCAGAAATATTAAATATACGCAAACAATGGTGTTGAAGAAGGATGGTGTTTTATATAAAACTGGGCCGACTATTCAGTAGAAAGATGCAAATAATTTTTGAAATTGGTGCAACAAGACCAGAGAAAACAGAGAACGATGGCTGTGGTATTCCCTTTTGCACAAAAGGTAGAAAACCTACAACAACCAGAATGCACTGGGCTTGTTGCGCCGCTATCTTGACCGGTTGCTGCTGCTTGACTCTCAGCTGTGGCGGCCTCATCCTCCTCCATACACCGTAATTCCTCCACACAGTATTCTGGCTCATTAAGTAGCCGATAAGAATGTTCAATTACAGCATTACACTATTAAAATTGATAAAATCTGTAGTTCGGACAACAGCCCTCGAGCCGGACTTTTGCTGACAAATGAGCGGGGAGCTCTGGGTGCTGGCAGCATGGAGGGAAGTTAAACAAACATTGTTCATTTGCATATATAACCCACACTATAATAATACAATGATACTGATGCTGGTTGAAAATCAGCAAAGTTTCTTTTTAATTGCAAATGATCTGGAACTTTTATACAAAACACATTGGTTGTAAACCTTTTAGACCTTTTTTAGCACCACCATATCCAAGAATTAATGTTGTCCTGTTATTGTGTATTTCTGAATATAAAATAAGTAATGAACTTGACTTTGGCCATGGTTGTGAGAGGTTTACAATTGCGTGTCAACATTTTAAAATAACCTAAATTCAGCTTTTCTACTGTCTTATTTGTACTCTACTTTATCTGTAGTATGGCAATGTTAAACTTGAAAACATAAAATGAAAAGGAAGACACAGAAAAGGCAGCTTGTGCCTAAAAATAATTCAACTGCATGCTGATTTCTCCGTTCGAAGGAGTTAGTTGGGGTCTTAAAGAAAGCCATTCATTATTTCCCAGCTGAGGTGGATTACTCGTCGACGGGTGCTGTTTGACATTTACCGTATGCATTTCATTATTGGAACTGACCTGGAAATTAACGGCAGCTTCTCAGAGCCTCGGCTCCAACCCCCTCATGTGCAACTCGCCAAAGCATTGACCCTCTCCTCGTCTCCCTCCTGACCTTTCAGTACTGCATTATTTAACGCACACGAATCCCACACACACCGCCACTGAATGCTAGGAAAAGGTATTGACAGAGACATATGGCTGCTGGTGGATAACATGCATAATTGAGGGGTAGGAAAACAGGTTATATCCCTAGCTGAGGTGTGCAAGCCGAAGACACCGACCTTGGTCCTCTGTGCCCACTGCTGTGGGAGTAGACCTCTGTTTGAACGCCTAGCGCTAATTATTCAATCATGTTGAACTACACTCTATAATAACCCTGTACCATGGCCATATTTTATCTTTGGGAAATTCAACATGAGTGCTGTAGTTTAGACTGTGGCAATTCTGTAGACTATTTATGACAAGTTTTGGAAACTTTTTTTTTTCAGATTATGAAAAGGCGATTCATTCAAAAGACCCTGGTATTGACTAAATCTTTGAAAAGATGCCATGTGACTCTTTCTAATGTTACAGAGAATAAGAAATAAATGTAGATTCAAGCTTGATTCCAGAGAGCGGAGCTGCAAAATCAACTAAACTAGTGATGATATACAGTGAGTTTACAGTAAATGGGGTAAAACAGTTTTACATTCCCATTAAAATGCTTGTAATTTTCCTTATTACACATATGCCTTATATTTACAACGGCTTAATACAGACAAATATAAGATTTTATAAGAATTCCTTATCGAAGTTTCACATAAGATTCGGTCTAAACCGAGTATATGTCTGGACCGTGTATGGTCAGTCTGTGTATTTGTGGCTTAATTGTTATACAAATAGTCAGTGTTCATGTCTATAATGTTAGATCCAGCGGTACATGTCCACCAGGTCCGGCGAAGGACACTAGGGGACACGCTGCTCCACTCAACTGGCCGTTCAAGCAGTGACGTACCGTATCGTTGATTTCACACAACTGGTCCCTGGTTTACTGCTTGCCGTTTCAAACATGAAAAAACATGGCAGCCCGCTCATAAACTTTCTGTTATTCTGTCTAAACAATCCACCGAAATCTACTTCTGAAAACCTTTTAAGCGAGAAATTGGCCATGCCACTGCTGAATCTCATTTCATTTTAGAATTAGATCGCCTAGTTTCACAGCTTGGTCCAAGTTTGGTCGTGCTGGACGGGCTCATTTGCATAATGTTGAGATTTTTCAAATGTATGCAAATACAGACCTCTCCGACTCCCCGCAACACTCCCACCATGAACTGGGCGTCTGCTTCTCCTGCGTTCTATAAGAAATGATCCGTCACCGGATCTGGTGGAAATGCACCGATAGAGGAGCACTCGCCCCGGTGATTTAAAACGCTGATACGCCCCCCGAAAATGTAAACAAAGGACCGTTCCCACGTTTTAATTTTGAAAGAGCAACGGCCAATGAGGAAACTCGGCTGACCAATTGTGTGACTTCATCACTCAGTCAGTGACAGACTTTTGCGTTTGTAGGGCTGGCCCTCTGCGGTCCAGCCAAAAACAGAAAGCATTAGACTTAGTTTTATCAAAATCCTCAAAGACCAATAACAAACGTACATGATCGTCTGTGATACAGTCCCAGACCAGAGGACAACTTCCTCTCATTGGCAGCCCTTTGATGACTATCTGAAAAATGTCACAAGGGGTCCAAAAAAGCAATTTAATAATTAACAAGAGTTTACAAGAAAACCAAAGAAAATAAATGATAGCGTGGTGGAGGAGGACAATGAGTCGACGTTAACAATCAGGTCTGCCAGTGAATAACGAGCTCGCCCCCAACATTTTAATTAGCAGCCCGCCGGACGGCACAGTGATTAATGAACACTATTTGATTTCAGCGTTGCTCTGAATTAATAACAAATTGACATTTAATGAAAATTACTTACTGCAATTGGAATTAAAGCTGCCTTTTGCCCCTTTATGCACCACAGAATAATAATAAATACAAATGTTGTTATCCCCAATTGATCATAAACATGTGTTAAAATAGATATCAAAGGTGATGGGATTGAATTATGGGAGGATTTTGCAAACAACATTAACAGCACCAATTATCCTGTCACAGCCTCGGCTCTGGGTAACGGGGGGACGAGTTTCACTCAGCTGTTTATGTACATCTTCCCTAGAAGGAAACACTGCTCAGGGAAGCCGAAGGGTTAAGGCCTCAATGTGCTTCAGACAAAGTGCTTGTCGGATTGTCTAATAATGTCTGAAACCCCCTTTTCATTGGAGGGGTGGGAGGTTGCATCTTTCTAAAACAATCAGACAATCACACCCACTTTACACGGCAAGTGGCCAGTGCAGACGTGTGACAGTTGGCAGGGTTTAAACTTTCCCTCTCAAGCTCCGTTTTTATTCTTTATACACCATCCACTCTACTGTACCATCACTTTGTGCATGTATAAACTAGAACTAGTAGTAGAATTTAAAAAAGAAAGTGTACAGGTTTATTCCCATCTGTATGATTCAGCAGACGGTAAAGACGCCCCCAAGATACAGAATTCTTGGAAAGCGCACACTGTGATATACTGCTACAGTCATTTCCAACAGGAAATATGTTTTGACAGTACTGTAACACTGCCCAGATTATTTATTTTTAATCAGCATAATTATATAAACCACTGTAGCAACTAAAACATGACAACTTTTTTAGGATTATGTTTAGAAACGATTATTGTCTTGGTTTAATCTGGTCTTTAACAGAACGTTCTGCAGTGTTCTAAAGCATGAGACATGGCGTGTTTACTTTATTAATAATTAAAGCTGGGGTCGGCAACATTGGAGAAACTAGCAAGAATACGCTAGATTTTTTAAATTATCCAACAAAAATCCAGCCCAGTGTTGCCAACTCTTTTCTAATGAAAGTAGCTAGCAGCAGTAGATCCAAAAGTCCCTAAATCTAGCGAGAAAGTCGCAAAGTGGGCAACACAGATAGTCCGTCCCTTCAGGCCTCCCTCCGAAGCTACTCCCCTAAAATTATTATTATGAACGTAAACAACGAACATAGCTATTGTTAGTACTCACAGCTTTAAAGCTAGCTCATTCGGTCAAAATGAAATGACTGAACGGGTTTATTACAGTCTTGCGACAGCCACAAATACCAGATTTTCTTTCTTTTTTTGTCAGAACATTTGATTTATTGATTGCTGTAGGGATGTAACAAGAATTTAAACAAATGTAACAAGGTTTCTAAAATATATTACCAACCCTAGCTTTAAAAATAATGATATTTCCCTAACCTTAACCACATGCAGGTCTCCAGTTCAAAGTCCTGAGCTTTGTAAGCCCTTCATCTACCCCTCATCATGAGCAGCACTTCACCCACTCAAAGATACGTTGCCACGAAACATAACCATTTCCCCCAAAAAAACATATTTGGCAATTACAAATCAGTTGTATAAATTCATAATTTGCAGGAGACACTAAGGCCTAAAGAGCTCGGACTAAGTTACTTTTGACATGGAACTAATCAGAAGTAGAAAAAAACTATTGCAAAAAAGTGTTCACTATTATATCAGCCAGTGAGCCGACTGCACTTGAAGTACAAGATCTCAACTTTATACTTGCAGTACTGCATTTGTGTGTTTGCTCTGAGCCCTCTGAATACTCCCCAGCCTCTTGCCGGAGATCAAACACTTCATTTGTCTTGGTGGGGGTTGTGGCGCAGCATCCAGCAGGTGAGTCTGTACCCCGAAGCATGGTGGCCACCTGTTGGCGCTTCAGCCCGTGATGCCTCCGACACAGACGCACTAGCCTGAGGTTCTTTTTCGCTTCGGCTCCCTCCCTCCCCGGCCCACCACGCTGCACTTTTATTTCTGAATGCAGAGCCTAACTGACCACGTAGAGCTCCAATCAATATTTTTGCTCCTCCGAAGATCAAACAGTGCTTTGTTTATGTGTATTTCGGTGAGCCGGGTTCTCCAGTTGAGGAGCCCCTCTGTGATTACTGCTCCATGCAGAATCCACCCCTGTTCATTTGTCTGTATGAATGTCTGCACTCCACTTTATTACTACGCCCTCATGTTGGTCCGCACTCTGCTTTTGACTGAGAAGACAGATGATTAGTTTCTGATGTTGGTGCGCATGCGTTTGCACATGCTGATGTGGAGTCCAGTGTAAAATTTTGTGCTGCTTGTGTCCATTTTAAATAAAGAAAAACAGTCTCATTTCACCTTCCCGTTGTATTTCAAGGAGCCGTGCTGTTCGTACATTCCAATCAGAAAGCCTCTCAGCCCCTTAATGGCCACAACAAACAGCCAGGGTTTGTTTGGCTTTATCAATGTTTGATAAACGCTCCGAGCTCCACACCAGAGGAGTCTGTGTTTCAGTGTTGCTCAGGAATCCCGTTCCTCTCATCCTTTCACTCTTGTTTGCCTCGCAAAGATTTCGGCCCCAGATGATTTATGGATAATATTGCTATCTTGGATTTAGTTAGGCTTGGGTTTTGTGATACCTGCCTGCTTATAAAATTACCAAAGATGTTGGCTGAGATGGTATAACGATGATACATTTACCAATAATGCTTCTATCCGAAAGAGCAATATCCAGCTCCTCGGTTGGCAGTGTTGGAGGTGTCGCAGCTGTTTAATATTAAGATGTGCTTCTTTCAAATGAGTATGATTTGCTAATTTATTTTTGACAATTAAAAGGTAATATATTGCACTGTTTCATTTTCCTATCAAGTTGATGGTGTCTTAAATCGCAGGGCCTGATCACACGGAGCGCGCTTTAGCAGCCTGGTGTGGCTTTTTTGTAATTGTTTTCAACGAGAATGAAGCGTTTTTTTGCGCTGCTTTTGCGTCACGTTTTTACAGGAGCACCCTGAACGTCTCAAATTGAAAAAAATTCAACTTGGAGCGGAAAAGCGCCCAACGACATTAGCGATTTTGTCTCATTGTGCTGACTTTTGCCAGATACCTGAAGCTGTATGACTTTACCAACCGTAGTTATCAGGATCATGAACAGAAAACAGCAGGTTAACAGATAATGCTACACTGTGAACAACAAATCAACGTTGAAATCAACAGGAGGGGAGTAAGTAACATGACCTGGTAGCAGCTGGTCGGCATCACAGTCCTGCTTGGCTAAAAAAAACGGAGCTACTAACAATAACGGAGGTTCCATTAAGTTACAATATGATGCATTTATGCTCTGTTCAGTAAAAATGAGTATTGGGCGAAGGTAAATTACGACGTTACCATGATGTGTTCAAATGTAATCTCTTAAAATGTAGCTTTTGGCGAGAAACTTGAATAAATACAGTTGAAGGAGATGTTTTCACAGCAATATAAACTAGATATTAGCCAGTGAATTATGAGCTGTTTAACTTCCTAACAGCAGCTTATAATACATCATTAAAACTACTGATGCCCAGAGTTTTTTTTAATCAAAGCAAATATTTAAATAATCATAATCATTTGAATTGTGTTTTTATGCAAAATAACCACTATAGATGATAATAGCAAAGTACAGTCCTCTACTGTGTACAGTACCCTCCCAGAAAAATAGGGCTTTCCCAGAAGCTACGGTGTAATTCAAACTCAGAAATTTCCCATGCATACAATGTTTTTCATGTAAAATATATTCCTAAAATGATTCCTTCATTTAGCGCATAGATTTCAAAAGTGGCAGATAACATTTTTCGCCACAGTGGCAGGCAGTGAGAAAAAAGTTAATTTCAGACCCTGCCTGGAGGCTGTTTGCCAGATACCCGGAGCTGTATGCCTTTACCAACCATCGTTACCATGATCTGAACAGATAACAGCAGGGGGCAAATTAGTGCGGTAGAGATTTCCGGTAAGTTGTTTTCATTCATTTAAACTGTACTATTAACTTTTTGGGTAGCGCACAGTTCATGGCTTGTATTAAGTTCGTTGGTTGCTTAGCAACAATATAAAAAAAAAGGTGCAGCAAACTGTTTGATCGGGCAACAAAAAGACAATGCAGTGCGCTCTGTCTGATAAGGGCCTCAGTCATCGGCCAAAGCTTTAGTTTTACCAGGAATTTCCTATATGATTCAATAGGACAGGGTCTATCCTTTACTAATGTGGTTGTATACAGTCAGAATCCCTGACTGATGATTTTTTCCCATTTCTGTGTTCGCTTAAAAAGCATTTTTTGGCCACTACCCCCCCCCCCCCCCAAGTTCCTTCAAACATTACATCTATCGATTTGCACACCTAACAATATGGCCCCCTTTTTTACACCCCCCCCGTAGTTGTTATTTACGCTCACATTCTGTGTTGTTACAGTTTCATGAATAATGAAGAACATCCATCAGTCAAAGAGCGGGGAAGAGAATCATCTCACAGCATTCAGATGAAAAATCACACCACGCACTACATTTCCACAAAATGCCCAAGACATTCAGAGAGGTGTTTATCGGCCAACTGGCGATGGCTCACAACGAGACGCTTCAAATCGCCCCGGGGAAAGAGACGTTTGGAGCAATAACAAATTAGACATTGAAATAAGACGACTCAATAGCACAGCAGACAAATTACAGGAGCCGGGCAGTGCTCATTAATTCTAACTATGGGCTCCTCGGCTGCATTGATCATATCCTCCATTTATTCCAGTAAACGGGGAAGGAATGAGTGATATGATATGAAGATGGCATTGGTGTTCTCTTTCTGGCTAACCCCAGGTCACCACTGACTATTAATATTAAGCACAGTATACTATATGTACATGATGTTTACCACATCTGAGCAGCTATATACACGCTTGCCAGGACGGTGTGAAATCACTTACACGAGTTGTTCTCTTTCACATCCTTTCTAATCGAGTTGGAGAGGTGTAAACAATCAGGGTGGAGCCAAGGAGATGCTATGCCCAAACATGTCCACTATCATCACATCTGAGAAGAGAATAATGAATGCAGGCGAAGGGGCTGATAATACGTAAGTGGAACACAGCACAGTCAGCCTTCACAAACTTAATAGAAAGTTATGAGTGTATCAATATATGGCTGGTGCTTGAGCCCAACGAGGGAGAAGTCAATGATTGTTCAGTGCTGATGACAGCAATCAGAAGGCGAGCTCTCCCTGGTTGCTGTGGGGTTTGGGTAATGGTAGTGGAGTACATATCTAAGTACCAAAGGGAACAAGAGACCTGACAAGGTTTAAAAACTCACACTCCACTATTAGGCTCTGTAAAAGCAGAGTTCTGACCCCAAACCTGTGCTGAGAGAGAAGCTGTTTGAAAAACCTCTCAAGGGGCAGGAAATCATGAAGTAGCTGCCACCATGATGGATTCACAGATGCAACATGCTCTACCCATCGAGGTACATACAGTACACAGTTTAATCTAATGTAAACCCAACCAAAAGCAAACCTATAAAAGGCATGTTAATTGTCCAAACAAGACTGGGAATAGGGGATGTGACGTTGAGGTAATGTTCCCAGGGGTTAATAAACTTGTGACAACACCGGTGTTACCGATTACACCGGACATTTTACAAGAAAAGATTATGCTCAATTTGTGTAGCGAACTTACTTTGATCTTTACCGTCGGGTGGCGGTGTGTCTGGCCTTTCTGTTCAAGCTTTCGCTGCGGGGCAGCAGGGGTCTACCTGGCGCCGGCTGTGACCGCTCCATCCTCCTTGTGGTGATTACCTCATTAACGTTATGGTTCCCTTATAGCATTGGGTTTAAAAACTAAAAGGTTTGCTTTTCGCTAAATCATTTTGTTAGGTTTCACGTAAATAATGATTTCGTCAAATGGTCAGAACTGATCCTAAAACTTTTTTTTTACTACAGCATGTCTGCTCATTATGTCTTACAGTATGCAGGGTGCCATACTTCCTCTACAGGAAGAGTGTATGGGACGCTATACACAGAGAGCTGGAGCATTCAGGCATGTGCAGTACAGATGTGCACATGTCCACAAGCAAGACAAGGAAGACTCCCGGGTTGCTTGAATTTCCGTAATGGTCCATTTTGCTGACCCTTGCTGGAGATGTAGGCGCCAGATAGAAGAAGAAAAAGAGAGAACAAAGATAGATAGAGAGAGTGAGTGAGTGATGAGTGAGGAGAGACAGGATGGAATAGAAAGAATAAGATGGAGCTGAGCGAGAAGACCACCTCTCGGGGATTGGACTGTCAGGTAAGAGAAGAAGGGGAGAGAGGTGAGCAGGGATAAGTTAATGACTAGAATGGTGAGAAGTGGGGGAATACTGGCAGTCGGCTCTCGATCCATGTCATTCAACAACATAATGTCCTGTTTCTAATCCCACAAGCATATATGGAATCCTCTTTCCTCTTAGTTTCTTCTTCGTCGTCATCGTTTTCTTCCCACTTTTGCTTTCCACTTGCACTTTAAGACACATCACTCTGTAGGCTACTGATTTTCTTTTTGGATCTCGAGAGAAGTACAAAAATTATTTCTGTAACTTGTCATCTTGATTCAATGTACACTTTAATCAACATGACAGAATAAATTGTACCAGTGGTACATATTGGTCTGCCCGGTTCTGGACAGCCATCCTTGTAGGATTCTTTGTCTATGGGTACCCAAGTATTGGCCATTCATCAGGTTTCGAAAGATTTGAGTAAGTCTGGTAACAAATCCCAATGTAACAAAAGGGGTTTTATTTCCAATTCCAACCTCATATGTAGAAAGGTTTATATGTTCAGGGCCACAGCCATTATCCAAGGTTTATTCATTGACGATAACATTGAGCATTAATAAAATATAACTATTCAATGCATTCTTTTTGGATGGTAGATAGCTGTGGAGTATGTAGGGTACATAAGGTGAAGGAGCAGTGGGGTCATAGGAGTTAGATCCCTGCTGAAGATACGGGCGTATTTCTCCCCTATTCAATTCAGAATTCCTCTCTAGAGACTAAACTATCATATATTCCCCTCACACAGGTCCACAAAGTCTCTCTCTCTCTCTTCCCCTTTCTCTAAGTCTCTGTATTTCTGCCTGTTCTCTTATCACTTTTAACTTTAGATTCTGCCTTTTCGGTTAGATAATGAGACTGAGCATGGCGATGGGCGATTACTTTAGCATTTGCTCAATAATGTGAACACTCTAAATGCAACACAGCAATGCATATAGAATGATAATTACTTTTAGTAATTATCAGCGTCAAGTAAATCAAGCCATTCACTGCTCATGCAGTGTGAACGTCAACTACATATTGGTCCATTATGGCAAACAATAATTAGTGGTGTGGAATGGGTGGTAAGTGTTAGTGGTTGCAGAAGTGCCCCGATGTGTTGAATTTCTAACTATACAATTGTCACATTACGGGAGGAGGTTTGTGCGTGCGTCCTTTCATTCCCCCAAGGCGCAATCGCTTGTAGCTGGGGGTTAGCTGCTCACAGTCGTTTTAAATGAGGAATGCAAATAATGCTAACAAGCTGTGGCTGTGAGGCTCTACGTTGCCAGAATAATCTTTTCCCCTCAGACTGCCAGACACGGGCTCTGTCCGTGGTCCTGACACGCTCCAGCATTGGAAGAAAGAGGGCAGGAAATTGTTTAGTAAGTGCTCTGTGTCCTGCTTGGTAAAGAGAAAGTAACAATCAGCGGGCCAGATATTTTGCTGTTAGAGAAGTTACTTAAGTGCTGTTAAAGTGTGAAGGAGGTACTCCTCTCTCCTTTTTAGGTAAAGAAAGTGCACCATTAGCCTCCACAGAATATGTACAGTTTATGCTTCCCTAAAGAAATACCTCTTTATATAATTTTTTTCTGTCTGAGGAAATAAAGGTGTGGGCTGGCCAGTCTTTTTCTACATAAATAAATTTAGCAATTTCGCCTCATGAAGACAGCGCTAACTGACGGCCAGCTGGTGAACAGATTTGTTAGAAATCTTCCAGTTAAACTTTTTAAGCATGTCATATCATTGTTTTAAGTGTTTAGCTCTGAATTAAAAACTCCAGAATTTAGGGTTGTGAAGCAGCTTGTCCCAATAGTCTGTGTATTAGGGCTGTCCTCAACCGAAGAAATTGTTAGTCAACTAACCATCATATGATTTTGTCGACGAATCGATTAGTTAATTTAATCGACAGATCTGTAGTTTCTCCACAAAGAATCACACAAAAGCACCGCTTTAAATCTTGTGGTTACAAGAGATGTGCTCATAAGTTTCTTGGAAATAAGTTATTCAGCATGAAAAAAGCATAAAAAATGACGAATCGTCTAAAGTAATAATTTTAAGCCCAAAATAACAGTTTAATGAGCTAATCGACGAAGAGGGGGCAGCTCTACAGTGAAGCTAACGCACATTAACGTTAAAGCAGCATCAGACTGTCGGCTCCAACTAAATCTCAGCCTATAGATCAAACAGTTGGCTATTAACAGGCTGGTTATGTACAGACAACCCTAACGTGATTCAATCAAATATGTATAGATGTCTGGACAAGCAATATCCGGCCACTCTGTTGGACGGGGGAGGACTGAAGGGACATGGCGGCGATCAACCTTAATTTATTAAGGTATCGAGAACGCTCAGGTTCAGGCAAGATTGCAAAATAATTATTAGAAATTTGTATAAAACAATCATTTGTATAACAACAGATGAATGAATATGAACTTGTCAAAATTATAACCCAAACATACGTCAAATTGCATTAAAGTCCATGAGATCTTCGGTTTTTCTTTTACTTGACTTTTTGCGGGGGCACCCATATGTGATGTATGGTATAACATTTTTTAGATTTTACTCAAATTGTCCAGCCCTATTTGGCAGAGAGAGAGAGAGAGTCAGAAAGAGTGCTTGGAATAAGCACAAGGTGCAGGATTTGTAGAGTAAGGTTGTCCTGTAAAGCCTGGGGTCACCCAATTTTCAGACTGCCTGAGAGTGCTGACACCCATGATGGTGAAACTGTCCTACAGAGGTGAGGGTGGGATATTATCAACACTTAAGCCCTAACTATGTTACATCAGACCATACACCACTCACACACACATTTCTGTAATTGTCACCGACAGTCCCCTCTATGTTTCTGATTCATGCTGGCCACTCATCAAAGGTGTACCTACGTCGCCAGACCTCATCAGAACTTTAATCAAAGTAACCACGTTGTTTGAGTGGTAAATAATTGTACAGCACTCTGGAAATGCACATCACATCCTTGAAATTAGAGACTGCCGACGCACATAGTATCCCGTCTGCTGAATGATGAATATCGAGATTTAATTACCTGGAAGGGAAGGCACTTACTGTCAAAGAGTTATACTATTTATTACAAATGGTTATATAGTTACACTTGACGGAAAAGGTTCTGCTCTCGAGGGAGCTCCCTAAAGGATCCAAGCAGCGTGCGAGGGATTCTGCCAGGAGCACTAAATCCCCCAGGGCATAAAACCACATAATACAATTCATGTCATACGGATAAATGAAATCATAGCATAAGCTAGAGATTCTTAAACAAAACACCAGCCAGGAAGTCTTCCTCTCTAGTCATCCTAAAGCAAATCAGCAAATATGTTATTAACCGATCAGCCGCAGTAGTGTGAGTGAGCTGTTGATCAATAATGCATCCGTGACTTCAATGTTCTGTCTGAGCTAAAGTGATGCTCCATTTGTGTATGACATCATTCGTAAGTATTGCCCATTCATTTAACCCGGCACACACTCTGCCTTAATCGTTTCAAAGATTTAAATTTAATGAGCATTTAAATGTGTGGCAGATGAAAAATTCATAGAGTACAGGAAAGTAAACTCAGCACAAGTGAAAGGAGCTTATGTGATTTAGACTAGGTTTGTGTTTGTGTCTCCAGCAACTAAAGCCACAACAATTGCTCTGTGTGCTTCTGATTTCCGGGCAGAAATATAGGCACAGTTTTATGCTAAACTAGGCTACTGCACCACTGTGCAACATATCCTCATACAACGGTTCGTATGATATCTTACGAAAAGTCATTCCTGATTTTTCCTGTGTTGTCCTACGAATGTCCAGCAACATGTCAATTTCCGCTCCAGTCTTTTCAAAATAAACATCCATCTTCACAGGAAACAACTCGGCTAGGTTTAGGCGACAAAACTACTTAGTTAGGTTTAGGCAACAAAACGACTTTGTTAGGTTTAGGCAACAAAACTACTTAAGTTAAGGCACCAAAAACCACTTTGTTAGGTTTAGGAAAAGATCGACTTGGTTATGTTTAGGCAAAAACATTACTTAGTTAGGTTTAGGCAACAAAGCTACTTAAGTTAAGGCACCAAACTACTTTGTTAGGTTAAGGCAACAAAACTACTTTGTTAGGTTTAGGATAAGATCAACTTAGTTATGTTTAGGCAACAAAACTATTTAAGTTAAGGCACCAAAACTACTTTGTTAGGTTTAGGCAACAAAACCAATTGGTTAGGTTTAGGGCAACAAAACTACTTGGTTAGGTTTAAGCAGCAAAACTAATTGGTTAGGTTTAGGCAACAAAACTATTTGGTTAGGTTTAGGAAAATATCGACTTGGTTAGGTTTAGGCAATAAAACTACTTAGTTAGGTATAGGTAACAAACCTACACAGTTACGTTTAAGCAACAAAACTACAAAATAAAACTAAAGTGGCGTAACTTGCGTACTGAACATTGACTTCTGGTTTCACACGAGGTATGAACACCGGCCTCCTGGGTGAAAGTCTGATGTTTTTGAGCCACCCATCCACCCTGACCACCTCCCTACACAGCATTTGTTGCTCTTTATACTTCCTGATTCATAATTGTGTAGATTGCATATGAATTGATTTTGTGGGATATACATGAATTACAGTGCATTACTTTTTGTAGGTATAGTTACAAACGGTGTATAAGAACAGCCTGCAAAAACACAACAACTTATAATAGCATACATAGTTAATACATTGTTTGTGCTAAATACATTTGGTGATGATGGAAAATTAAATACTAAGCAAAATAGAAAGTTAAGAGAAAAAATAATATTAGCCTGTAAATCTTTGGTGTTTAGTTGAGCAGAAAAAAACTACAGTATATACAGTGTGTCTAATGAGCCCATGAGATGAAGAGGAAAACAGTCAGCAGGAAACAACAAAACAGTAATAAAATAGTCTGAAGACCTTTCCCCCTGTACAGTGTTTTCACTTTGGGAAATCCAATCTCTAACCTAACCAAGTTGAGTTTTCTGCTTCACTGGCGTGAACAGGCCTGGCCACTCACCTGCAGTGTAATTAAAGCTAAACAAACTCCATCAATCAGCTGCCATTACTGCGAAGGGGAAGGGAGAAGGGAGGGAAGGAGAGAGGGGGAAAAAAAGATGGTGGAAGGGAGGAAAGAGAGGCGGGAGGAGGGATGCAGAGCGAGGTCTGATGAAAGGAAGGATGGAGAGAAAAAGGACAGAATAAGAAGAAAGAAAGATGGGCTGGAGGGAGAGAGAGACCGGGAGGATTGGGGGCAGGAGCCGGGAAAAAGAAAAAAGAAACAATCTGGCCAAATCAGGTTTGGAGTGGAGGGTAGTGAGCAGAGTGATTACAGCAACTAGACTGACTCACCCAGAGAGAGGGCCCTGGGGAGCTGACTAGGTGCACACACACACACACTCAAACACACACACACACACACACACACACACACACACACACACACACACACACTGCACATTCTGTATATAACCTACACACAAACCCTGGTCACATACTCTCTCTGTAAAATTCAGAAAACGCTCTATTATTGTCAAAAGCATTTCACATTTGAGAACAGCAGTGATTCAGTGCTGCAGGCTTTATAAACACATGCATACTGTACGTACACACACACACACACACACACACACACACGCGCACACACACCAACAGTTATTGTTCAGTTTAGTGTGTTTGATATTTTCAGATCTCCCCTCGGTGCGTCTGCTGCTGATGTGACGGGGGGCACGTCACTAACTCTGTCAGCGGTCCTATAGCTTCTTTTCCTCTGAAGTGTCAAGCATCGTCTGTGCTCAGGTGCTCCACAGTTTATCTTCTGCCTCTCCTCAGCACCCTGCTGATAGATGCTATCTGCGCTGTTATTACCCCTCTAGTAATAAAACAACACTTCTCTCTTCCTGTTTCGGGCTGTCAGGCATTACCTCCCTGCAGTGTTTTTTTTTTTTTTTTCCTTTTTCCGATCAGCAGCCGACAATGACTCAAATTCGCCCAAACATAGCGTGGTAGGGAGGGTTCTGCATCAGGAGGCGTTTTGAATGCAAAGAGAAAGTTGTTGCATTTCAAAGGATGAAAAAGAAAAAAGAGAGACAAAGAATTCCCGACAACTCACTTAACCTTTAATTTTGTTGACATTTTGTTGGCTTTGCTTCCACATTGTTTGAAGTCCCACTGCTTTATTGTGTAAAAAATAATCATTGCAAATTCAACCATTTATTTTCCATTAAATATATATAATTATTTTTTTCTTCTTCTGACCTTATTGAAACCAAATTTGGAGAAAAGTTTGTAGAAAACCTTTCCTTTGCCACAAAGTGGGCTTGCATATTTGATGAAGGTGACAAAATACAGAAATGAGCATAAACGATTGCAACTACGGAGAGAATGCATATGTTTTATGGGCTATTTAAAAAAGAATATTTTCTCACATCTTGTGCTATGTCCAGCAAAAAGTAAATACTTTCTCCTTAAGAAATAGTCCCTATGAAAATTGTTGACAGTATGTAGGATTTTGGGTTATCCAGAGTAACCAGGACATAAATTATAGAAAGAGAGGCTGCTGTTGAATTTTGTAAATGTCATTTTTAAATGCTGAACAAAAATAACATTGACCTCCACTGCATTGGGGTGGAAGCAATCCAAGTCAGATAACTAAAAGCAAAGCCAAACTATCTGCATGGCTAGATATCAGCAGAGGTAACAGAGATAACACAATGTTGTAATTATCTTAATTTAGTTTTCAGGTTAGAGACACATTTACCCTGGAAACCTGAGCACTATCTGTCTCAAAAGATCCTCAGGTCTGTGCTCTTCCTGGCTTTCTGCTGCTCCCGTTCACAAGGTAAATAAGTTGACTCCTCTCAGACTGGTGCTCGCTGTGTCAGAGGGGCGGGTGAGAAGACGGATGCTATGTTTGGACCGCGAACGAGCCTGGCTCGTCAGGACACGAGGACAGTGACGCCAGCATCCTGGGCCGTGTGACAGTTAGCCGTGACAGTTCGCTGTAATGACCTGAGCTCCTGCGCTCTCGGCAGGGTGAAGCTTTTGGGGGCGGAAGGGAGGGAGCGAGCGAGCGGGTGGGTGGGGGTGAAGGGTGGTGGCTGTGGGTGAGGCATAGAAGAGGGACAGATGCCAGCTGAAACTGTGGGAGGGGAACGAGTTTCTCTCCAGCCCTGAGGCAGCTAACACTCCAACTACATTACTGTCATAAAGGAGTCCATTCTGGCCAAACATTGGCCCGTCACCCACTTTGACTCCCCGCTGTCTGTTCAGTCAGCCGGTGACAGCAGTTAAACAGCTTCTACTTGAGGCACTTTTCCAGACTTTAATGTGGCAACTTCTGACTCAAACTTATACACAGCCTTACACAGCCCTAATATGTATTTGGGTGTGTTTGCACAATTCCTGACCACTTTTAAAAAATGGTGTTGACATATTTTTATTGATCGAGAGCAAAGGAAAGAAAGATGAGCGGCATTTCCATAAAACAATACATTAGGATGATGCATCTCTGCTTCAAGCACCTAGCATTAGGTTTGTGGTGCGGTAGAGGGCCGACGCGGAGTGACAGAGAAACATGGTGAGAGGAAAGGAGGGGGCTGGAAAGGAACAAGAAGAGAGGACGGAGAGGAAACAGCGAGAAAAAGGAGAGAGAGGAATCAATGGCGGAGCGCCTGATAGATGCTGTCTACGGGGTCATTATCGGCCATTGTGTGTCTTTGGCATGGGATAGCAGAAAATGTGACAGATAATTAGGAGGTGGTGATTTAAAGGGAGAAAAGCAAGCCATGGCTACAGGCAACACAGTCGATGGACAGAACAAATAAGTCAATAGAATAAACAAAGCCAGCGTGCTCTGTGTACATATGCACCACTAACTCAACAGCACAGCATGGCCAGTGTCAAATCACAGTGGGCTCCACAGCCTTGTGAGCCACCCCTGCATATGCATGCACTACTTACTGTATGAGCGAAGAGCTATTGGGATTACACATAATGAACCGTTCCACCTGTGTGTGTAAATGCTTTGCATTTATAACAAGCTTTTGAACTGTTTTATATTCACAAAGGTAACCGTGGAAGATTGTATTTGTTCTTTTTTAAATGGTAATAACACAGATCAGCGTATGGTGCAAGATATTTAAAACTATTCGGCCAATATGTTCATGAGAGCTTCTTCTCGGCCTTGGAACAGAAGATTTTCAATATCGAGAATACACCAGCATACATAGTGGAAAAAAATTTGTAAACCAAAACAGAGTGCAAATATTGTTGAAGCAGGAATGGTTGACTGCCTGTCATTTCAGATCAACCTCTTCCATATCTGGCCCAGTGCAGGTTTGGGATGTTTGTCTGTCTATCTGCTTATCTGTCTGTGTGACTGGGTGTCTGTTTGCCTCCATGTCTGTCGGTCTGTCTGGGTTCCTCTATCCAGACGGACTTGGCACATTGCTTGCCCTCTGCCACATGATTAGCCTGGAAGCGGCTGGGGTGAAATTGATTTGAAGTGGCCTCAAAGCATATAAAAGATTGATGCTTCGCATCAACTGCAGCCACTTGAATAGTCCCTCCCCACCTCTTAAATGTCCCTCTTGTCCCTGTTCTGCTCCAAACCTCCTGATTTGAACCGATGGAAAACAAAACTGAAAAAGAAAGATCATACACTACATGTACTTTATATATACAGTCTAAGTTTGGCAAGATAGTGGTTAAATACAGTGAATACTTAGAGGCATAAAACAGTGTTTCCAAAGCATTAGATACAGATGGGCTACGTTCACACTGCAAATCTCAGTGCTCAATTCAGATTTATTGCTCAGATCAGATTTTTTTGTTTCACGTTATTTTTTTATTTTAAATGTGGCCAATATCAGATTCCAATGTGAACTGGTCACGGTCATGAAGTGACCCCCATGCTCAAAAGAACAATAACAAAGACATCACACGCAGCACAGAAGCAAACATGGAGGCCACTGAAGTCAGCGTCTGTGGGTTTGGCCAGCGTTTAGAGTTGGAGTGGTGGTGGACGGGACAAGTAAACACAGGACTTTCACCCGGGAAACCGCTGTTTGTGTCCTGTTTGTTACATAACGTTACGTAAGAAAAGTCATCTTAGGGCGGATGTTATTTATTTATGCTAGTTACAGTTGTTACATTACATTGTTACGTTGCATTGTTACGTTATATTGTTACATTACATTGTTACGTTATGTTGTTAAATTGCATTGTTACGTTGTTACGTTACATTGTTAAGTTGTTACATTACATTGTTATGTTACATAGTTTTGTTACATCGTTACTTTACATTGTTACATTGTTATGTTGTTAAATTACAGTGTTTCATTGCATTGTTATGTTACATTGTTATGTTGATAAACTACATTGTTACATTATATTGTTATGTTACGTTGTTATGTTACGTTGTTATGTTACGTTACATTGTTACGTTACATTGTTCCATTGTTATGTGGTTACATTACATTGTTACATTACATAATTAACGACGTGGCATTGTGCGTTTCTACAAGCATGAAAGGAGGCTGAGATGAAATGTATTCATGAAACATATTTTTGGTTCAGAAACATCGACATTCAACGTATCCGTGGCTTGCATAAATGTACAATGCAAATATTTTTTCTGTGGACTGGGTTGAAGTGAAAGCAGGATCAATATCTGTGTTTTGAGGCATGACATTGGGGACACTCTTTCTGTTTGTTTTTTTACAGATTGGGCACTATTTTCTTGCAGGTACATGTGCAACATGGTATTTTTCCTGAAGGGCAGAGTGGGGTTCTTTCATTGCCTGTTCTATTTCGATGTTTTCGGTGACTCTTCAGATGTCATAGTGGGATGAGAGTAGAGGAAGTGTCACTGGCAATACAGAAACATGCTTCAGATTTGGTATTAAAATTGATTGTTTTTTGTCGTTTGTTTGTTTTTGCACAGGAGCAGATCAACAGAGCAATACACAGAACTCATTCTTTGATATTTTTGACACTTGAATGGGACCCACACAGACCTTTTCAACATCAACAAACACCTTTTTGACATTTCGCTTATCCATTTCACTTTCAGTAGATATTTTTCGGCCAGTAAACACGTTTTGTCACACAGTTTTATTTTGATTATGGTAGTGATCAATATCTGATTCTTACCAGATTTCTCCACAACAGCTTTTATGAAGGCCTTTCTGTCTGCTGATCACCTCTGTACAATATACGACTATCTGAGGGCAGCAGGTATGTGGGTCATCTTTCTAATCTGAATGTTGCACATTGTCAGAAAAAATTCACGTCTGTGCCACCAGTCCTCTTCCTGTATCCTAGTGCTGGGCAATATATCAGTATTATATCGATATCGTGATATAACACTAGATACCGTCTTAGATTTTGGATATCGTAATATGGCATAGGTGTTGTGTTTTTAAAGGCTGCACTACAGTAAAATTATATAATTTTCTGAACTTACCAGACTGTTCTAGCTGTTTTATTATTTGCATTTGCCCACTTAGTCATTATATCCACATTACTGATGATTTATCAATAATCTCATTGTGTAAATATTTTTCTAAAAGCACCAATAGTCAAGCTTACAATTTGTCACAATATCTGTATCGAGGTATTTAGTCAAAAATATTGTGATATTTGATTTTTTCCATATCGCCCAGCCCTACTGTATCCTCGTCAATAAATGACGTGGGTCTGCCAAAATAGCACCAGCATTATATCAGAATTACGGCTGGTTATAACTGTGTTAGTTACATTTACTCTACTCTATCATTCCTTCAATTTAAAAATGCTGCTGGTCAAGAACGGCCCATTTAAATACGAGAAGACACTTCAACTGAAAACAGTTACATTTTTATGATGATGATATTGTTATGATGATGAAGACAGAGATGTATTCCCGCATACATACACACACACACACACACACACACACACGCCCCAAAAATGAAAGCATAGCAGAAAGAGAGCGTTCAGGGGCTGCGGGCCAGTCCCCACCATGGCACCGCACATCGACAGATGCTCCCATTCATTTCTTTCACTCCCGGCTTAATGTCTGACTGCAAATAAATAAGAACATTTAGCCATGTCTCAGTCAATCTGGGCCTTCACAGTAACTTATTGCCAACCCCCAGATGGGCTATGGAGCTGTAGAGTTGAAAGATGAGAGTGGGGGAGGGGAATAGGTGTAATTTATCACTCTGTTCGGCTAATGAATGATAGCACCACGTCAGCTGGTGTGTTGTCCCTAATTCCGAAGTATCACTTTAAGTGTTTGGGATGTCTCTGCTGTCAGGTCGCCACTACCGCTGCCACTTTTTCCATCCCATAAAGCTGCAGATTTCTCCTCCATTTAAATTAAATAGTTAGAATGTTAAAGTTGATGCTAGTTTTATTAACCTCGGTTGAAAATGTGTCTTTGGAGAGTGCTCCACGTTCACTTTGGCAAACTGTCTTCTTTCCTACACGTTGAAACATGTTGGCATTCAGGGAATCTTTGTCGCAGGTTTCCAGCTAATCTCAGTGTGATTATTGCATTAGGAAAAAAATCACAGATTCCTGCTTTAGCACAATGCAATCAGGCCCACTCAGAAATGACATTTCGGTCCAGGCCCCAATCTTTGCCTCAATCATCTCACTCTGAATATACCAATCAGCAAGCCGTGTTTCAGTGCCAACTAATGGGACTCAGTCAAATTATCGCCAAGGGAATTTGACTTGGAAATGGAAAGGGAAGAGAAAAAGAAACAAATAACAACAAATGTTGGTTATTTTTGACGAGGACACTGATTGTGCCAATTTGCGGAATCTAACGACGCCTGTCAAAACTCCGATAAGAGCCAGCAAAAAGGAGCCAGTAGTCAGTTTTGTTGGAGCATTGGAGGAGCACTTTGCTGTGACACTTAGCACCGTCTCCCCATTAGCCAAAGAAATGCCCTTCACTGGAACTTTGAAGATAATTAAACACATAATGGATATCACTGTCACTCTCTGACTTGTTTGCTCATTTGTCTGAGTGTGGCTGCTGCAATTGAGACCCTATTAAAAGGGAATAAATCGCCTGGTTACTAAGTCATTTCACCATCTAGGAAATAGCGTGTGTGCGCGTGTGTGTCTGACTATTGTGTAATAAGTGGCTCTCTGTATCATGAATAATTGATTCCTTTCCTCCTTCAACAGTCATTGTTTGGACAACTTGCTAAAATGCCCATTTGATTTGACAAGACAAAACAACGGGGCGCGAGCCTCGATCACTCATTCTCTAAAATTCTCTGTATAAAATCTGTCATCTTCTCACTTCTCTGCTCTCCGTCCATTAGGATTTACAATCCTCCTCCATCCCGTGCCCCGTCACCGCCTCGCATGCTTTAGTCCTTTCCTTTCTTCCTGTTTTTTTTTTTTTTTTCTATTTGTGTGGTTTGGCCATCAGTTGCTCTCGTTTTTTTTGCACCTCTCTGTGTCTTTGTTCTGCATCTATAGAGCGCCAGTGACTGTCAAGGCCTTAATGTGGGAGTTTATTTATGTGCTGCCCACACTGTTTGCATTCCCATATTGCTTCACAGATGTTGGCTCCTCAGGGAAAGAGCCAGCAGAGTTGGACCATCTCACTCCTGTTTTCACGGACAAACAGCACAGTCGTTTTCTTTGCATAAGAGTTCATTTCTCTGAGGGGAATGGGAAGAAATAAATCTTCAGGTCATCCTGTAACAATACTGTTTTTGTTGTGTCTATATCACAGAGGTAAATAGCAGAATGCATTTGTGCATGCTTTTGTATATTTTTACAAGGGCATTCTTTACGACTGCTGTGCTCATTTGTTTAACATGTAACTGACAACGACAGGTCTTGTGCACAATGTAATGATCTCCAAGCCGACCTGTAAAACTTTACTGCTGCCATTATGTGCACTTAAACCAGGGAACGGCTGCAGCGAGTAGCTTTACACAAGGCAGTTTATTCCAGTTATGAAAATGCAGAGTGTGTTCTTCATTGGCTTTCAGACACAGAGACATACTCTCTGGAAGTAATACTCTACTCTACTGCTTGGTTGATGTAGATGTAGGGGTACATTTAGGTTTTTAAAAAAATATAGTTTTTCTGTGATTGTCCACACTTCCTGGCAATCACTGTGGAAAACATTTTGTCCTTAGGAGGATAAAAAATAAAACAAAAAGCCTTTGCTAAAATTGTTTGACATTTTTCTGATTAACCACAAATTCACTTTTCAGACTATATCCACTCTAAAACTTAATTTTAAAACGTATAACTGTTGCTACGTTTATGCCTAGCATCCACACTACTCCGGCGTTTTAGAACCCCTAATACGGAGCCCTTTGAAAACGCTGCTGACCCCATTTTAGTTTGAAAACTCCAGGATTGCATTTTAGTCTGAAAACGATGACGCAAACACCCACGTTTGCTTCTTGATTGGGTCTTATCAGTCACCTTTCATCATAGGATGTACAATAATACTCCGTTGTATTTTCTGTATCTAAGCAACCAACTGCAGAATAGACAAATCTGTTTCCTGTTAACACCGACCCGCACATGCCCAGTGTACGTGAATGGTCACGTGATATGCGTTTTCAGGCATGTTAGTATGGACGGAGATTATTTCTATAACGGTGCTAAAACACTTGTGTGTACAGAGATCAATGCACTAGTGTGGATGTAGCCTTAGCGTTGTATTTGATCAGACATTTTAAAAGGTAACAAAATATACCTTCCAACACTTCTAAAGCTCACTCATTAACACGTTATATCTTGTTTGTTTAATCTGTACAAAAACTGAAGTTAAAAAAACTATTTGTGTACCAGACTGTATTGTATTGTTTTGGCTGGAACAGTGGCTTCCTCCAATTTCCACAGTTTGCCTGGCAATCTCACTATGACGATAAGACTCCAGGAAGTCACGGCACCTTGCCAAGAAGTAGTTTGGCACAATACCCCCCATAAAACCACAAATGGGCATTTTTTACATCTCGGTAATAAAACAGTATGGCTTTAACAAACAAGATATAACTTGTTTATTAGTGAGCTTTAGAGGTGATGGTAGGCGGATTCTGTCACCCTTGAATACAGCCAGGCTAGTTCTTCTGTTTTCCCCTGTTTCCATTGATTTTGCTAAACTAAGCTAACCATCCCCTAGTTGCAGCTTTATATTGAATAGAGAGTGGTATCGATCTTCTCAACTAACTCTCAGCAAGAGAGCAGATAAGTGTCTCAAAATGTCGAACAATTCCTTTAAATAGGTTGTGCAAAAGGAATTCACTGATGACCGTACATGGAAAAAATATCACTCAGTTAAGATTGTTCTTAAAAAAAATATATACTTTTAGTGCAAACTTACTATTTAACCAAAGCTTTATGTCATGTTAGTTCCATGTTTGTTGCTGTTATTGCTCCCCTGTTGATGTTCTTTGTTGCGTATGCAATTGAAAAACATAACCTGCACTGAAACCTAGTATTTCTCTCTCTTATTTAACACATAGAAGTCGTTTTAATATCCAGTTTTCTTCTTTCTTCTGCCCACTACATCCCTCCCATCTGCCATCTCTGCTCTTTCTTTACATCCACTGATGTTGATGCGGTCATTATACGGCCTTGGGATTCTGTGTCGAGCATTTCTTTCTCCTCCTCTTCATCACTTACATCTCACCTTGTTCCCTCGGTGCCCAACCCCCACCTCTGCCACGCCACTCTCTCTGGTCGTGGCCTTCCACGCTTGGAGGAACAGCGTGAGGCGGCGTGGCCTCCATGCGGCTGACTGATTATTGTAATTCATACACTTTAATTAGCTGCACAAACCATTAGCCACAATTAGACTATTACAGAACGTTTTGTGGCAGGAGCCAGCCCCAAGATTGGCTTTATCTGCTGGAGGGGAAGAGGGGGAGAGAGGGAGACAGGGGAGAGAGACAGAGAGAAGGGCAGGAGGGTAAAACGTATTTAGCTAAACCATCAGTGTGTTTGTGTATTTAAACTACAGAAAGTTAATTCAGGGTATTTTTAAAGTGAAAGTGTGTGTTTTAGCATCCCAGGCGTGTCAAAGGGATAAAAGTTTGAATTGCAGGCCATACTGAACAACAACTAGCACATTTATCATCCTATTTCTGTTCCAGTTCAACAGGAATCATCAATTTGAGGTTTGAATCTGTTCAACAGAAGCGTCCGCGCATTTCCTTATCAAAGACGATAACTGACACGTGCATCCTGAATGTTCTATCTTTCTTGATATAATGAAATTGATTGATACAGTCCGGTGACACACGTGCACCGCCACATTTTCTCCGTCACGCTACTGTACGTATGAATCACTAGATCATTTGTGTCACATCTATGCCCGAAATGGCAGGCTGTGTTGGCGTTATTAGACCTTTGAATCCATTGCCGGCACGCATGACATATCAACTTGATCCCTCAGTCAAGATTGCAAAGTATATACAGTACATCACGCACATGAGTCATGACAGTTGACATTACGTGGTTGAGATTAGATAGAAGACTGTATAAAAAATCTGTACTGTACCGCTGATTTGTATGTACAACTATGAACATGCAAGGCATCCTGTTTGTATAAAGTTGTAAGGCAGGGAAACAAGGTTATTTTCATGCATGTTGGAAGTGTATTTGATGATGTGACTCCTCTGGTTGCCAAAAAGAAGTCTGATTTTACAAAAGTCTATAAGAAAATGAGCCTACTTCTCACTTGATTTATTACCTCAGTAAACATTGTAAACATGAGTTTATGGTCTCAATCGCTAGTTTCGATTCTTCTTCAAAACAGCATGATGTTCATTTAGTAAATTATGGTCCCATTTAGAGTCAAATAGACCATAAAGCAGGATATGCTTTAGGGCGTGGCTACCTTGTGATTGACAGGTCGCTACCAAGGCATTGGCCGGTCTGGGTGTTGTCCGTGTTTTCATCTTCCAACTTCAACTTTAACACAGTGTGTTTTCAGTTCATGAAAGTTAATTGAATTCTTATTCAGCATTTGGTTGTACTTAGCTCCACCCTCTTGTGTTCCTTCTGGTTGCAAAAAAACAAGATGACGGCAAAAAAACAAAATGACGAACTCGAGGCTTCAAAACGGCCATCTACAAAACAATTAGGGATGCACCTATTTGAGTTTTCGACTTGGTATCGGCGAATACCAAGTACAGATCCGATACCAGTGTAAGCCTCACTGTGTGGTAGTGACTGGGACCATTCTTTTATGGGTAAGGTAACACCAGGGGGCTTGACTTAAACACTGCTTTCCTAACTTTGTAAAACAAAATATAACAAATAAATAAACAGATCAAATTTTGCTGAATTGTATTATGCTAATAAATAACACAGCAGCAACATGGTAAAACATATTCAAAGGTATTACATTTCAAGTGTAAACATCTTTAATGCAGTAATAAATTGGTCAAAAATATATCGGCTCCATTGTAACTGATACGCGATCAACCTATTTGAGTCAGTATCGGCTTGATATCCGATTCCAGTATCAGACGGTGCATCCCTAAAATCAATGGGTGGTGTCACAGTGACTACGTCCACTTCTTAGATACAGTCTATGTGAAAAAGTTCATTTCTAATATCGTCCCCATTAATCTTGGTCCTTGATGAATTGAACAAATATGTTTACCTCTTGGTCGTCTTTGGCACTGCCGTATTTTCACGCAGCTCTTTGGACATTCGCAGGGCACGAGCTTGATCATAACAATCTCAGCTCGGGATTCGAATCCTTTTCATCGTACCTACCCATGCTTTCCCTGTACTGTCTTTTTTTTTAATGTTATCGTTAAGCCACATTGTGATTGTTGTAAGTGAAGGCACAAAGGTTGCACTGATGGCTATTAGACCTAATGCCACCAATAAGCTCTGCCATGCGAGAGGAAGCAGCCCTTCAGCGCTGACAGCACGGCTCAGTGCCTCCACATTGGATCTATACGTCTGAAAATGGCAGAAACCCTCGGGGACAGAATAACATTGCCAATCTGTTTTACAGTAGAGCTTCACATCATTAAAAAAAAAAAAAAAAAACTATATAAGACATTGGATCTATATGAAGTGTGACTGAATTGAACGCTACTTTTCTATTTCACTCCAAAATAAAGGGCAGTTTATTTTGGAGATGGACAAGACCAAAAATATCTTTTTGGATTTGTTTCACATCTGTGATCAAACATGGAGAAAATCACACTGCCTTTGTTTTTTATATGATTACTCTCAGCCAAAAACACAGATAATATAAAAAAAAAAAAAACATAAATAGAGCCCTACAGGGAAAAACTAAAATTAAACTATGTGCTGCTAAGAGACGTCTATTTGTGATTTGTGAAGCCAACATGGTGCTGGTAAGATGGTCATATCCATTTAGCAGAGAGCTCATCTATCATTCACGCTCATTAGTGTTTACATACACATTCCCACCAACACACACACCCACACACACCGCATGAAACGCAGAAGTTTAATCAAAGTTTAGCAGCACATCGCATCTACGCAGCAAACACTTGGGAACCTTTTTAGACGCTTTGTTAATGTTTGTCCAGCCTTTGGCATACAGTGTCTTCCCGTATCAAAATTGTTGGGTTTTCTATGAGTTGTCAGCAAAAGTGACTCCATCTTGCCCTGTTCTCACATGGCTACATTGCAATTGTCTGCTCCAGTGAAGCCTGTTGCCGTGTGGGAAAGGTCTTCTCTTTCATGGACACACACACACATGCACACGCACATATACACACACACACTTTTTGCATCTGGCTGATTCACTTTGCTGAAGCCCACAGACCCCCGACTGCATGATTTATCTAAGCCAGCGAGTCGCACCATTCAGGGTGTTGCAAACTCACTCCAGCACTCCAGTCTATAATCGTTTACTCTCAGTGCTCACACATTAGCAGTACAGAGTTTTTGGTTTGTTTTAGGATTTCTCTTTTTAATTACACCGTTTTTCAGAATTAACATTTTGGGATGATTTTTAGCTGATGTTCTTATCAAGAATGACAATCAGTCAACGGCCTAAAGCTGGTAGAGTAATGATGTCTGTGTGATGCAGCCGGTGCAAATGCAAGACTTGGTCAGAAGGTAGCAAAGTGTGAATCACCTCGTAAGCCTTTCAATATGATTAACAAAGATCCGACATAACATGAACGCTGACTATCACTTTGTACTGGGCGCTAATTATGGCACAAGGAAGACAGATAATATACTAAGCTGTTTAAAGAAGCCTAAGGTCCAAATCAAGTTAAAAAGAAAGAAAAGGCTGAACAGACTGCTGAGGTTTGTGGGTTTGCTTCAGGATGAGCTTGATCATGGCAGAATAAACTACTTGAAAGCTAAATCATGAAAATGTATTACAATGGAAATCAAGAGGTGAAAAGTTCACTACTTTTTTGCTCTTTCATTCAGTTCAATTCTTTCATTAATGTAATACATATAACATATTCTTTTTGTGAGATATTGATGGGTATTTTCCTCCTATATTGGCCCACTAATGCAAAGATTCGTCCTGTCCTCCGCGCTCCGAACAGGTACGCTCCCTGACAACGCTGCAAGCAGCAATACCGGGAGCCGAGCAATCGGCCCGCTACAAACGGGCACACAGTCCTTGTGAAAGGGCCGGAGGCAGTTTGAACGATCTGCATGAAGGTAGCGGCCTGCTTCACTGTCTCTCACACAGAATCTTGCCCCGTGTCGAACGATGAGCACTTCCGGGGGCCAAACAATCGGCACGCTCCGAACGGCCACACGCACCTAACGGGCATGCGCTCCGAATGGACAGGCACCCGACAGCGCTACAAGCAGCAATACAAGCAATCGGGCTGATACAAGCGGCCACGCCACGCCCTGAATGGGGTACTGCACTAGTTTATTTCAATTAGGGGTGGGCAATATGACCTGAAATGCATATCACAGTATTTCTTTGTTTTTTGCAGTGATGGTATTATATCACAGTATTACAAAATTAATAAGGGATACTTCCCTCAAAACATGATTCAACCTCTTTTCTTTCTATTGGCAATGTAAGGGGACCTATCTTATGAAGACAGATGTGTTTATTGGCTCCAAATAAGATTTTTAAAAAAATGAGGTATAGGCCTACATGTGTTTAGGGAGGAGTAGCCTGCCCCGTAATGTAAATGTATTGTGATTCAATCATTCATTTTGAGTTGTGAGTGAAATGTAGCTGATTGCTGACCAACCTGGATCTCAGCAATAAGAATATTTGGAAAAAAAAAAAATCTTTTCCACATATTTACTACTGTTTTATTATTTCAAAGTTTTTTTCACCTCTTTTCACCACATCCAAACTTGGAATTACATTACATTTAAAAGAATTTACATCTTTGAAGAAACCGAAAACTGACATAATGTTCTACATCTTAACCCACATGAAGAAAGAGTTTGAAAATATACAGCGTATACAGCGATGAAACCTCCCACCCTTAATTTCAATGGTAGATTCTCATTCTTAACTCACGTGTGGGTCAAAGATTAATGAACAATTCCTGTTCTGTAGTTTAGTAATGCATTGCATTTTGCAAAAGCCATTGGTTTTAATCACTCAGTTAATTCTGTGTAATATCTGAGGGGCAATATTTGACCTTGACGATGACATTCAACATCAGTAAACATTCACATGCCCAAGTCACCATTTTAATTTTTTCTCTGTCTGTGTTTTCCCAAACTTGTTTGTGCTGATATTTTGTTTATGTGCGGTTTGTGAAACGGCCGGAGGCAGTTTGGGGGGACCTGCATGAAGGTAGCGGACTGCTTCACTGCTTCTTACACAGAATCTTGCCCCGAGTCTCGAGCAGGAACGGCGGCCGCTCTAACGACTGAAACAGCACCTCTGCGCTGACGTGGCGGACTGGCTCCCCGAGGCAAACAAAAGCACGTGATTGGACTGTTGCTTTCAGTGGAGAATCGCCTCAAATTGGCCTACAGAGAAGAACACCTCTGACAGTCGCACAGTGCTGTAGGTTGTCACAATCACAAAGGCCACATTTGTTAGTAATTGCACCTATGATAAAACTGCATTAATTAACTGTATAGACGGCACCCAAACCTTTGTCTCACCTTGAATTCTTCATCATCAGATATTGGGAAAATTCCAGCAGCTTACCATACATTAAGCTTGAGTTCGCAACCCAACGGTGGGCTTGCCACACATTAGCTTTGCGGTCATGCGAAGGGCAGATGCTACTGAAGGGGAGATAATTGGTGGCGAGCTGTCTGAAATGTATAATTAGACGAGACAAGACACTCCCCCTCTTCTCTCTCTTCTCCCGCCGCTCTGCCTTTTCACTGGGTGATCTGAGCGCCTTAGCATGAGCTTTGATCTGGGCTAAGGTTTCCTGAGCCCTTTCAGATAGGATCAATTTGCTTCAACACGCATCACTCTTTGGCTTTTCTCATCTGGCACAGCGCGGCTGTTTGCAACACGTTTGATCGCATTGCAAAACTGCAGGAGATGTTGTTCCCCTTCCTTTTTTTTCCTTCCAGCTCTCCCTGCTCACGACTCTTCCAAAGGGACTTTGTCTTTGTAGTCTCTGAACTACATTATGAATGATTATCCCTTTTACATCATTATTATTTCTGAGCACACCATGGCACATCAACTCAGACGCAGACAGAACGCTTGGACTCCTCAGTTTTTGCATTATGGCTTCATTATATCCACAGTTTCATGCCTCGAAATGTGCAGCAAACAGAACTTCATCCATTACGCTGGAAAGCTGTGATGTTAAACAGTTCATTTACCGAAGGTTTTATTGGGGACTGAAAAATGGCGTGTGTTGGTGATTGCTTTTCAGTTTCAAATATGTAAATGGGTTTCAAATATGCAAATGGTTTTCCGTTTACGATTTCTGGCTGGAAGAGACTCACAAGGGTTTGATCTGCAGTTTAATGTCATCAGTTGTGCCCCTTGTACCATGGCACATTGCCATCTCAGCCTCTCCCCAGTCCAATAACCGGCAGCTTGAGTGTAATGAAGAAGAGTTAGGAGAACTAGAGGTCATTTGGCCCATTACTGGTGGTCTCAACAAGACAGAAGGGACCGGTGTGACGAGGGTAAGGTGGACGGGTAAATATTAAGATTCAGGACTGAGACTTTTAGCAGGACACTAATTACGGCAGCAGAAGGTTAAAGGAATAGTTTGACAGTTTGCTGTCTGGCCAAGAGTTAGATGAGAAGACTGAACTCAATCTTCTCAGCTAACCCTCAGCAAGAAAGTGACTATATATATTTCCCACAATGAAAAAGACAGGGGCATATCTAAAGGGTAGGGATGTCTCGGTGATGACATTAAACTTGTGACAACACCGGTGTTACCGATTACACCGGACATTTTACAAGAAAAGTTGACGCTCAATATATGTAGAGCGCTTACTTTGATCTATACTGTTGGATGGCTGTGTGTCTGGCCTCTCCGGTCGAGCTTTCGCTGCCGGGCTGCAGGTTTCCACCTGGCGACACTGCGCCGCGCACACCGGCTGTGACTGCTCCATCCTCCGCACAGCGATTGCCTCATTAACGTTACAGTTCCCTATTGGCAAATAGGCGCTTCTGCTTTTTGCCCTTACCCTAAATCCTCAGCTATCATCTTGTCTGGAAACTCTCTCTCGTCCCATGAGAAGTGTGTGAAATCTGACTCCTTCTACTCTGTGCTGAGATTCTGTACAAAGCAGTAGAGTTGGGTCGATTTCTGGTTTTGCCGGTCCGGTGTTCGAGCTTACACCGGTTTGATTTTATGCCAACCGGTTGAACCTGCATTTGTCATTATGACACGTTCTGGCAAATCGAAAAGTAGCTGACATCAGCAAGCTGTACCGACGGCGTCACGGCGCTAAACTCAGCTTGAATTAGTAATAAGCAATATGACAACGTGATTAACATAATATTATGGTTGTTAATAAACGGACTAATGGAGCCACTAGTGTCTGACAGGTCGTGCGCATCTGCTGAGCCGAGGTCGGTGACTTCGACATATCACCGGCAACATGACGGAGATCAAATATCAGTAGGTGTGGGAGGGGGGAAGGGACGCGTGGCGCACGTTGTGTTTGTTTACTAGAAAGTAACACCGCGTAACACCGGTAACACCTACAACCGCCTACTAAATTGGTGGCACCCCCTGAAATATGATTGCCACGCCCAACGCCATTGAGCTAGAGCACAGGGCACTGCAAAAGAGCCTGAAAATCCTGCCTAATGTTTTCTTAGCCAATTTTCAACGCCGTATTTATATCTGATTTCCCATAGGCCCCCACTGACTGTTTTTTAGTCCCCCCCCCCTTTGCTATCTAATTTTGAAAAAATCCTGGAATCGCCCCTGCTCCAAAACTGGACTCTTTTCTCCTTTCTCATTCTCTGTCAACACTTCTGCCACCACACTAAACTTTTAAAGCTGCTCTAAACTACATGGCTGTGTTGGGTGTACAGTAAACCAACTGTATACACCCACACCTAATGCTTGTGCCAAGCTCTGAACAGGGAGCTATTTCCCTCCCTCTCCTCCTTTGCTCTCCTCTCTCCATCTGTTCCTGGGCTGAGGCAGGGTAAGGAGCCAGGGAGGGCTACGAGCTGGAACAAGTCTATCTGCAGAAGCAGGCCTGGCCTCAGCAGCCACAGAGGGGCTCAGACTCAATGCTAGAGCCCTCTCCTCCTCCATCCAGATGCAGATGACTTCGCTTTCCCTCCGCTTCTCTGCCGCACAATAATACCCTTTTGTAGCACGAGGGCAGAATCCCAGCTTTGTCCAGTCAACCTTAATTTATGGCACACATATTCTGGACGCACATATTGTTGCACGAGCTACAAAGGCATAAGCTTTCAAAGAGGCCGAGAGGAAGTGCTGGCAAGAGGATTCTAGCACTTTCTTTGTTTGAGAAATGGTATAAATCATTCACCAGAACATGGCATTCACAACTCCACCGCTGCATTGATTTTCACAACTTCAAAGAGGTGTAGGGAGTCAGAGGTGATATATTTTTTTCCTCATCGTCTTATTACATTTCTACAGCCTTCTATTTCACTGGCGACTGACTGAAAGTTTCAAAAAAAAAGGTAAACATCACTTTTAAGTCTAATATTTTCTTGCTCAAAATTGCATTTTTTTTCTCTGTATTTCAACCTTTCTCAGCTAGTATGCAAGAATCCATCCACTTTAATTGAAAAGACATTTGCCCGTGGCACTTGTGCAGCAGGTTCTTTGCCCTATCTCACTTCATTCTTTTTTTTTCAACAGGGCCCAGCTTAGAGATGTGCTATGAGAAAGAACTGTATTCTTCTGTGTCTCTCCTGTAGAGACAGTTGTTGTTCTCCTTGACCTGCCATCCATGGTCTAATCTAAAGTGACTGACTGCCCCCTGATGCAGAGAGCGCCGAGCGAGACCTTTCGAGATTTCTGCTTTTACCGCGAACACGGGGAGAGAAACAAAGGGCTCCGAGGGAGAAAGCAAAACCCACTGATGAACTGATTGACATCACCTGCGATACGCGGAGTCCAAACCGCGTTGGCACAGGACGTTCAAGAGGAAACCTCGCTGATCTGGAATCACCCAACACCTTAGCTTTCTATATCCAGTAGTAACTGCTAGGGGTTTTGGTGAGGCTGCATGTCAGGGCTGAGGTGTAGGTGCACGGCTCTGGAAAACAAGAAGGGTTAAGAACGGAGGCCAAGGTCTGGAAGGTAAAATCAATGATTTACCTGTAGGCTACGTGTTCCACATTTTGAAACATTTTCTTTTTTAAAAAATCTTCCTAGTGAAGCATCTTAGGCGAAACCCTTATTCAAAGATTTTTTACTAAGAAAGCAGAATGTCACATGTGTTGTCGTTTTAAAGGGCAAAGATGACCAGGGAGGACTAAGTAGGGGAATACGCTCTGACAGCAGGTGCACGGAGACGGTATTCAACATTAAACACAACCACAAGAGCCGCACATTAAGTACGTCGTGGATCGAGTATCCTGATGCAGCTCGACGGTACTCACCAAGTTTCATTTTCAATCACATTTTGGCCTTTTGCGGGGAACTTAAAATCAATGTTAGCCTTCAAACCAAAGTGCATACATTAAATGATTCATGTTAGATCAAGTAGCTCTGTAGGAGAGCTGCGAAAATATGCTTTTAGCTCAGCGAAAACATATTGGATTACTGCGCCAACGGGGACCCTCATTCTGATGCACGTCTGAGGAACGTTACATTTATTTGGCAGACGGCTTCATCGAGACAACCTTCTGTCAGAGACTAACACATGCTATACTCTATATAATCATATTTGACCAAATAGCAATATAAATCAGCAAACACGCTCTGTATTCGCAGTATCTTGTCATGCCGTTATAATCTTTACAGCTCATTGCAGGACCTCTATTAAAAAGACTTAATTAACAAAGATGTGACTGAAGCCCTTACCTAATTGTGCCAAATCATTCAGCTGATAAGAGAGCTGGACAAAAAAAAGAAAAAAAACAAGCTCCAGATTGGAATTTGAAGAGACAAATAGCATGTGAATGATGCCATGCATTATTATGTCATCTCCATAGTCATCTAATGGCTATCTGGCATTAATAAAGGGAGGGAATTATACTGGAGCAGATGGTGAGAGTACATCGCTGGCTCAGGAGCTATTTATTAAATGCATTATTAATTATTTTCAACATGATGAGCTCGGCTGGCTTCCTTCTGGATCGACTCTGAGAAAGAGTTTTCTAACCCCCTGGTGTCATTAGATCGGTCCTACACACACACACACACACACACACACTATCGCCAACCTGCCGTCAAGTTGCCGAGACATACGCAAGGTCATGTGCTGCGCTCGTGGATTTCTATTAGTCTCATATCTTAATGGATTCGCCACAAGGTAATAGTTCCACATACATGTATTAAAAAGCTGTCATTATACAGCGTCTGGCTGCCTGAACCCTGCATCATGTAACCAGGCAAAGCCAGCGTGCTTTAGATGCACACACACTCTAATGCCCAAGGTGCAAGCTGGAAGTAACAGTTTCCTCACCTGCCACACTGCTTCCCCCACACACACACACAAACAGAAGCACCTATCCACATACGCACAGGTGGCCGAGGACAGGGGTGTCACGACTCCGCATCTCTCGCAAAACCCAAGTTCACGCTCTGCTGCTCCCACTAGCCAACTATCATCTCCAAACACCTTGCATAGTATCTCTGCTCCCTGTGAGTGATTTATAGACCACACAGCTTTTTCGCCAGAGGAATTGTTTTGTTTTTGTTTAGACAGTTGGATAGGAAATGCATGCTGTTTGATTCGCAAGCACGGAAATATAGGCACAGGGAGGCAGCTGACTTGATTTTTTTTGTTGAGAGAGCACCAATACATTTGAATGTCAAGTCGTGTCATACTTGCCAAATCATTTTTACTGTTGATCCTAAAGGCGTATTTTAAAATAAATATGTCAGGAAATGTACTCCGATAAAGTCAAAATGGTACTAATGTCTGAAATCAATATTTTAATCTCACCTTTCTGAAATGGCTCAACTCTATTAAAGGCAACTTTACCAACAACTGTATTGTCGCCAATTGTGTTGGCTTAAGGTGCACCTGCACAAAGCTCTTTGTTGAAAAATAAGGGTAAAATGCTAGTGTTGTAACAGAAATAAAGGGCTGGTGATATTGACAAAATGCTCAGCTCTTACTTTCTTAACGAAGCAATTTTTAAATGCAAATGTTCTGGTTAAAAAATTGCCTCTAAACATAAATCAACAGCTTCAAAGTTTGAACTATAGCATCAGTGCTGACAGACTATTTTTCCTGCAATTATGGTTAGAAAACAACTATTACGCAGCAAAGGCGAGAATGACAAATGATCAAGGATGGGGATGAATACTGTACATAGTGTGCTCTTCCTCTCTCTCGTTCTCTCACCGAGTCATGGCCTGAACTGCGGTTGAACTGAGTCTCTTGGGATCTTTAGTCGGCCAGATCGTTAGCTGGCCGACCCACCAGGAAAGAGGTAAGGAGCGAAGGGTTAGAGGAGAGAAGGCTGGAGGTATAAAGAGAGAGATGGGCGAGGTGGGAGAGGTGCATTACATCCATGGCGAGAGCTCAGAACAACAAGGTTACTTCAGAGCACGATACACCCTGCTCTCAGTGGTGCACCCCGCCAGTCGTACTGCATGCAGAATCACTTATCCAGACACGGAGAAACCTGTGACCCCCTGATGTATCCAGACTGCGGCGTAATAAAATTCTCTCAACTCGCTCAGTGCCTCACCTCGTTCCTCCCTGCTCTGCACTTCTTCCCACTCATAAATAAATAGCTGATCGTCTGGGACCACCGATACCCAAACAGCCTCCATGAATATTCCTGCTTTTCTACTCCGGCGCGTGATCGCACTCAGCTTCTACAAGCAGCACATTCACAATGAAATATAAACCTGTCCAGCAAGTGAGTGAATGCTATCGAATTGATACATCTTCTACAAAGGCAACATGTCATCAATCCAATTTGTTTTTAATTTGCACCTCCGTGGGAATACCAAAGAGTGGCTGATCAGAGGAATAGTGCATCCCACCCACTCTATCTCCAAGCTGTTGAATGGCTCCTCGGAGCCTCACAGCTAATGGTGCATGATGATTTTTCAGAGATGCTTTCACTTTCACCTCTGAGGACACATTGTGTCTCCAAACTGCTGATCTTTATGCTGTTGAGTAGAAGCTTTCCACATAAAGACCTCTTACCGGACCTCTCGGTTTTAGCTGGAGACTTGAGTCACTACAAATGAGCAGATGAACATTTTAACTATCTCTAGGGGCGTAACGCTACATCGATCTGGATTGATTTATCTATTCAAGGATCGACGATCCTGTGTGATCGTGCAAAGTGAAAACATCAATATACTGTATATCATCATCTTTAAGATACGCCTTTATTTTGAAATTCCCATTGCATGTCACCAATTTCAGTCCAAGCAAACCTACAGAGCCCGGTAATAAAATTGTCAAACATATTTTTGTTGCATTTTGTGAGTTGATATAAATGTAATGAGTGTGTTAAATGTGGTAAATATGGTATTGTCTCATATCGATCACAGGCCCCTGAATTGAATTTACTCAAAATTGTATCGTGACAGACATTGTGATATCAGCAAATATCGTATCGTGATGAAACTTTAAACGATTTGCACCCCGTTCTCTAAACTATCTCTTCTCTGTTCTCGTACACCGTTCATAGCTACACCTACGAAAAGTAATGAACTGTAATTAGTATATATCCCACAAAATTATTTCGTATGTAATCCACGTAATCGTGAACCAGGAAGTATAAAAGTGACACATACGGAGGAGGTCACATAACTTCCACAATTAAGTTACGCCACTTCCGTATTTTAACTCAAACGTTGACTTATTTGTTACGTACCTTCCGTACTTAAGTAACACCACGTCCATGATCTTTTCCTAAACCTAACTAAGTAGTTTTGTTGGGTAAACCATGTCATTACTAGTTTACCGTAGATGCACTGAGTTAATACACATAATACACATTTTGTCAGGAACTGTCAAATCCATCAACAATTTAGAAATGGAAAATGAAATGCATTGTCTTCACCTACTCACTCATATCTAAACCTGAAGCTGCATGTCTAACATATCCATGCATATTCATTTGCTGTGTAATGATCTAGTACTGCTGGGAATTCATACTGAAATCACAATAACTTCAAAACAAATTGGCCTCACACTAGTTATCCTGTTACTTTATTCATGCAGGCCATGCTCACTTTGATCAGTCACAGAAAAATATTCTTGACTGAGGATGTTTTGCAGCAACTTGTCATCATTTTTGCACATAAAATTTAGCATCTGTTTATAGATTTTTCCTCTTTGTTGTTTTCTTTATGGGTGCACTCATGCTTATCCAAACCTGCTCCCTCTCATTAGCCAAGAGTTTCATGCGAGAAGCCTTGCAGGGACTTGCAGTCATTTGCTTTGTGTGTAAAATTCTACATCTGTTCATGGATTTGTCATGTAATTCTCCAATGTGAGCCAGAAGGGCCTTTTTTTGCCTTTGACTTCACTCTTCTTGGTGCGGCAGATCTATTCAGTCATTTTTCAAGTTTCCCCGATGTGAAAATGTGTAAGATAACGTTAATGTTTCCTGATCCCGCACCCCTCTCCCGTGCCATTTGAGGGGACAGATCTGTGGAGTGAACCAGCCAGGAGGGTGTCATGGTGAATTTCCCAGGACTGGGCTTGGGGCCAAACTCTACCTCCCATGTGACAGTTCTGGGCTTCAGTCTGGAAGAGCCTGCTGTCGCCATTCTCGCCGTATTACCTGGACAGTCACGATCCCACCGCAGCATGAAGACGTGAAAGCCGGGCTTTTGGAAGCAAATGTGCACTTCAGCAAGTGCTTGGAGAAGGAAGCCAGGCAAAAGTGGTCAATGAAACCTTTTCGTTGGATCAATAGAAATGATTAACATGAATATGCATTTCTGCCACAGACTGTGTAGAAGAAGTGGACATAGTCACCATGACGTCACCCATTCGTTTGTAGACTGCCGTTTTGAAGCCTCAAGTTCGGCATTTTGGCTTTTTGATCACAAGGTAGCCACGCCCTAAAGCATACCCTGCTTTATGGTCTATATTACTCTAAACGGGACTAAAAGGTAAACGTATTTGTCTAATACATCAAGGACTAAGATTAATGGGGAAGATATTGGAAATGAACTTTTTCACATAGACCGTAAATAAGAAGTGGACGTAGTCACCGTGACGTTACCAATTGGTTCGTGGACTGCAGTTTTGAAGCCTCAAGTTCAAAATTTTGCCCGTCACCATCTTGGTTTTTGGCCGTCGTCAGCTTGCTTATTTGCAACCAGAAGTGACATGAGAGGTTGGAGCTAAGTACAACCAAATGCTGAATAATACATTTTTAGACAACCAAAAAAAGTTATAATTAACTTACATGAACTGAAAACACACTGTGAAAGGGTTATAGATGTAAGACAAAAACACGGACAACTCCCAGACAATGCCGTGGTAACGACCTGTCAATCACAAGGTAGCCCCGCCCTAAAGCATCCCCTGCTTTATGGTCTATTTGACTCTAAATGGGACCATAATTTACTAAATGAACATAATGCTGTATTGAAGAAGACTTGAAACTAGCGATTAAGACCATAAACTCATGTTTACAATGTTTACTGAGGTAATAAATCAAGTGTATAGTAGGCTCATTTTCTCACAGACTTCTATACAATCAGACTTCTTGTTGCAACCAGAGGAGTCGCCCCCTGCTGGCTATTAGAAAGAAATAAGTTAAGGCATTGGCTTCACTTCTCAGACTCGGAGGTTGCCCACTGATTTCTGCCCATATGCTTCTATTTGTCTTTGTCTTTTGGCTGCCTGTATGTGCTTTGTAATTTTAGATCTGAACACATATATTGCAGAGGAAGTATGCTGACAACATGATAGCTGTTCTGTGACCCTTTACTTCAATTTGATGGTACACCAGCATACACAAAGTTTATCAAATACCCATAGCAGCTGTAGCAATTTGTCTCGACACTATGTTACTTTTAAACTATCAAACGTCGTCTCTTGGGACATCTCATGGTTGACCTGCTTGCATAACAACATACAGGCTGTGTATAGTTCCCTCTTACTACAGTTCATCTCGCTATTAACCAGCGTTATCCCACTGGGCATTCTCTGGTCCACGAGGCAGAGCAACAATCTGTAGACCTGTCTGCTGTAGGCGCTGACTTAGATCTCCTGGGGTCTAAGGAGGGAGAGAAGAAAACAAATGGACTGGAGGACAGAAAAAGGAGACAAGGGACAAATTAGACCAAAGTAGAAGCGTGAAGGGACAAACACGGAGAGGTGAGGGAACAAAAGGAAACTGAAATAAAAGTGATATTTTCAGACGACAGTGAGGAAGACTTTAACAGGACAGAAGAGAGAAAGAGTTGTGAAAAGGTGCACGGAGAGTTAGGAACTAGAGGAAGATGGACAAAGCATGTCCAATATACGTTAAAGGAGGAGGTGAGAAAGTGAGAAGAGGAGGAGAGAGGGATCAATTAGGTTAACTAGAGAAGACGCTGGAAGAATTTAAAAGTGGCCGCCATCCTGCTGGCTTTCTCTCTGCCTCCCCTTGCTCTCTTTACAGTATCTCTGCTCCCTCATTCCTCTTTCCTTCCCCACTGCCATTGTTTCCCCCTCCCTCTCTCTCTCTCTCTCTTCTCCCCCCCTCCCCATCTCTGGCAGAGTACTCGGGGAACACAGTCCTCCTCTGTCAGGCCCCCACACCCCGTCTTCTGCTTCACAGGTAATTAAATGGATTTCCTGTCTTGTAGTCGGCGAGAGAACATGACCCTGCACTCTGCCAGAGCGTGTCCAAAGGCACTCCAGGGCCGGCTCCCTGCACCATCTGCATCTCAGTGTCCGAGCGGCGCAGTGGCCCTAAACAAACACACTCCACCCAGGGGACTGCCAGGCCACAGGCTCCCCAGCTAAACACACTCCGCAGATACAGTGAGCGGTAATGAACTATGGGGAGATGGAGCTGTAAATACCAAAGACCTAAACTAGAATAACACGCGGTACTGCAACGACTTTAACAATGTCTGAGCTGCAGTTATTATCCAGGTCGGGCCAGTTAATGCTGTACAGAATTACAGTCGGTTAAAGTAAAGAGGAAGCACATTTCCAGAGAAGTCTCTGAAGTAGAGCTGCAATGAGTAATCTATTAATCGATTAGTTGTCAACTATTAACTAAATCACCAACTATTTTGATATTTGATCGGTTTAAGTACGTTTTTTAAGAAGAAAAAAAGTCCAAATTCTCTGATTCCAGCTTCTTAAATGTGAATATTTTCTTGTTTATTTACTCCTCTATGACAATAAATGGAATATCTTTGAGTTGTGGACAAAACAAGACATTCGGGGACGTCATCTTGGACTTTGGGAAACCCTGATTGCCTTTTTTCAACATGTTCTGACTTTTTATAGACCAAACAACTAATCGATTAATCGAGAAACTAATCTACGGATTAGTCGACAATGGAAACAATTGTTAGTTGCAGCCCTAGTCAACAAATCAGATAATGCAGGTTTAGGTAAAAGTAGCCATGCAACGATGATTTCTGATGTAAAAAAAAAATCCACTACAAGGATGTATGTATATAGGGCTATACATATACTGTATGTAGGCTTATGTCATTTTTAACAAACAATCTACTCCGTCTGGTATCAAATTGAAGATGATCTGTAATTTCTTAAATGGCTGACACTTTTTATTACATGTTCAAATTACCATTGAAACAATGTGGAAAGAGGCAGATATTTCCCTCATGAGTTGTTGGTGGAGACCAAAAACAGAGCTAAAAGTAGAGTGAATATTGGACTTACAGAAACACAGCTCCAAATAAATGATAATGTTGCTGGATGTGTAAATCAAAATCAAAATTTCGTAGGTTCACCCTATCAATTAAAAGTAAGGGTGTAAGAAAATATTGAAAAAAATATTGAATATCACAATATTATGTTTTGTGATACTGTATCAATTAGATATGCACCCTCTCAGTGTATGTATCCTCTCAAAGTAGTGCTATGATGCTGGATGTTACAGCGACTGTGATAAATGCAAATGCAGATCTCACTGTTGCAGAAGAAAGTTAACATTTTTTACTCACTTTTATACATATGGTTGTAAGATATATATACTATGACAGTTTTCCAAAAATTAGATTTTATAAAATCTCAATATATCGCCTCATATTGAATCATGACCCCTGTATCATGAGACGTATTGTATCGCCAGATTCTTGCCGACACACAGCCCTAATTAAAAGGTGATATGTCAGTACTGAGTTTGAAACTCTAAACTAACGAGCCACACTGGGACCCAAAGCCTCAAATTGTGACAGATGTATCCTGACACATGACGTACTGTACGGACACTAACTCTGTGATGCCAAGACTTTGTTCTGTGTGCCTGTTTTCCCTTCATGTTAATCTCTCAGAAGAAACCAGATGATATGGGAGATAAATGCGGTCTGCAGTCAACAGTATGAAAGCAAGCCGCTCCCAAGGGCAGCGGCCTACCGTCCTACCCCCCACCCCTTCACCCCCCCACTGTTAGGAATTTAGTCCATCAGCAGGGCCTGAGTGCACTTCAAACAGAGGCCCCAAAGATTATCGGCGTGCATGGAAGCAGATCTCTCTCTCAACTGCTCCACTTCAAGCATCTTGACACAAGACTTCATAGTTCTGTCACGAAAAAGAATTACACCTGACAGTTCGCTTACAGGCATGAGAGACGGTGTGTGTGTGCACAGCAGTCAGTCAGAAACGATGCCGTCAATGCAAAGACCTCAAAACGTCTACTTGTAAGTTTACTGACAATCTAAGTGGTATTAGAAAGTCAGTACTGATGAAAGTGATATCTCTATGTTCTCTTTAAGCTGCAAATTACCTTTTCAGAATATTCTCATAACCCTCAACTTTGTCTAAGGAGTACACTGCATTAAAATATAAGAATTAAGGTTTTTAGTTGGGTCCTTAACTACTTATGGACTGTAATCTTGAGTTAATGTAGGGCTGGGCGATATGGCCAATATCTTCTATCCCAATATATGTCATTTCACATTTCGATAACGATATATAATATGACATTGCAAGTTTTTCTGGTAATTAAATAAATAAATAGTCTATATTGAATAACCACATGGTAATGCCTATTTTTGTATACTCTCGTGTGAATTAAATACTCGACAAATGAAAAGTATTGATTATTTTCTCAAGAAATAAAGATTAATGATCAGATTTTCTGAGAAATTTGAGTTAGCATGTGTTTCTTATTATCAATTTAGACGACATAATTGCGTATCACGATATCTCGATGTATGATGTCATCACAATACGCTTCCATTGAAAGACAATAAAGCCCTTAGATAATGTACTTAGTTACATTCCAACAACAGTTGTCAGGGCAACTCATTAATGTCAAATTGTTGTTATTTTTTTGTGCTAACTCATAAGTCTGTTCTCTTTTGTGGAGCAGGTTTTCCACTAGCACAGAGAGGTATAGCTATCTCAACAGGTCACAGCTCACAGCACTGTCTGCCTGCAGTAACCAACCCTGGAGACTGGAGGTGGACTTCGCTATTTCCCTGGCCTAACGACCCTGCCATTAGCAGGCAATTGAGATGAACCAATAGAAATCACAGCTCGCGCTCAGAATTCATTAACTGCAAGAGCGTGACGAGTCACAAGAAGCACACTGAGGCAGAGCGGGGCAGCACTGCTCGACTTTTTTTTCTCCCTCACCATGACCGCTGAACATAAATCAGACAACGAGACACCGTCATCGAGACAGAGCACCCCCAGAGTCTCTCTACTAGTCAGGAAGGAGTATGCAAATGAGGACCTTGACCCAAATCAAATTCCAGAGCCCGTTCGTTAATTGCAAATTACAGACCCCGGCACCCCAATCAACAGCCTTTTAAGGGAATGATTTCAGACTCATTTTTGCAATCCTCGGAAAAATATGAAAGGGCAAGAAGAAGATGCAAATGTCTGGATTTGTGATGCACACAGCAGACGTGAACGGAGTGGGATCCTCAGCCAAAGTGTTGGCGGTCAACCCGGTTTGCCAGTGGACAAAGCGAGCGCTATTACCAAGGACAGTGGAAGTGGTCACGCTGTAAATGAGACGATTATAAAGATGTAAAGATGTCTTTCCCGGCTGCCAGAGCTGTCGTCTCGTCCTCCTCCTCCTCAGTTGCAAATGAAAAGCGCTGCTTTGTGGAGCCAGTTGTCTTATTACCACATTAGAATGGGCCAGAATGTGGCAATCTTCCTCCAGCATTAATATAACATGACAGGCCAGGACACATCAGTTTGTTAAATGCAAATCTCCCCGGTGTTCCTCCATGTCTCCATCATTGTTTTGTCAAGTGCCCTGCAGGCCCAAAGACAGCAAATGAGTCCCAATTCAGATTTTGTTTTTCTAGTTTTTTCACACCTCAGCTGTTTTCTAACAGACTGTGAATGAGGGAATACAATGTGCACAATTTACATATTCCCCATGAATGTGGAAAGGTGCATTTTGTTCCTTTGCATTTGGGATGTGCACTTCGTCACCTAACTGATTGTGACAGGTATTTTTGCTTTCATATATTCATATTTTCATTATCTGTTAAATCAGCAAAACAGTCTCTCGGCGCAGCGTAATGCAGCCGGTAAGAGGAAGAACTAATCACGTCACAAGGCCTATGGCAACTGAACTTCTGTGTTATCCCGAGCAGAGAACTGCATACAAACAAACACATGCATGCCAACACACACACACACACATATCCACTTCCCCACAAATGCTCGTCTCTGAACAAACTCACAAACACACACTCAGACACATACATTGCTGAGAATCAGGCTGTTGGGAGCTGTGAATGGAGCAATATTGTAACCTCAACCTATATGGCACTTTCCCACTGTGGGTTCAGCCAATGAATTATCCCCTCCAATAAATCCTGTTTGGAGGATAATCCTTTTCCCATCTTCTGGACAGACACTTTCTGTAATGAAATGGCCCCAGGTCCTTCCCTGTAACCCAGTCCCATCCCGGCCCTCTAACTCTGCCTGTCTCAGGGGAAAGGAGGGCTTACAGTGTGGCTTCAACCCCACTCAACCTCTGCTCAGCTTCAGTGGCTTTGTCACCTCCCACCTGCCCCCACACCTAACCCATCTTCACGTTACTTCTTCCTCTCCTTGCTCCAGGTGCAACTTCATTTCCTGTAGAGCTCCACCACAGTACCTCTGCTGCGGATCTCTCTGGGCTCCGCTGTGTGCACTCACTCATCTCCGCTTCCCTCCTTTCTCTGTTCTCCCTCCCCGATTCTCTCCATTCCTTTCCCTCCTCCTGTTCAGCAAAAAAAAAAGAAAAAAAAGCTGGAGCCGAGCTCAAGCAATCTCCCTCCTCGTCTGATGATCTGAGTCTGGGCAAACACCAGCGGAAAAGCTTCTACTGCTGTAATGAGATGTCTTGCTGCGTCATATTCGCTGTCTCCATTTTCTAAGAACCCAGTTTTGCTTGAGTCCCGGGTTCCCGATCAGCGGGGGGGCTGTAGCTGCTGTTATGTAGCAGTGGGAAGGCAACCTAAGCCAGGGTGGAGCGGGAGGTGTAAATGACATTGGTGGAGAGCCGAGAGGAAGCTCTCTGGGGCCTGAGATGGATGCAGGATGCAGTTCAGAACTCTGGGAAGACTAAGCCAGGGTTTTACCCAGTAATTGGGTTGCTTGGAGCAGCTGGCAAGCTGGGTTAGAAAAGCTTTGTAAACAATGCCGCACGTTGGAACAGAGCACTGGAAAAAATGTTCTTCAGCAAGGAATAAAAACTTTTTACTCATTTAAAAGTCTAAAAATCAAAATAGTATGATCTATCTGCAGCAACATCCAAACACCCTATCACACACTACTAAATCAGTAAAACTTGGAAGGATTCACTTCCATTACATTATAATACATTGTATTATTTGGCTTACAATAAATGCATTCAAACCACGTAGCATCAAGACCCAGTTATCATTCAAAATTGGTATCCTTTTTAAACAAATAACTAAAAGAGAGCCACAGTAGATAATAATGCATAATTGAAGTGATAATAGATAATTGAGAATGAGTTGTAGATATAAAAAGTCTGTATTTTGTGTGTTTCGATGTTGCTGCTGAGGAAAATTGGAGTTGTGAAAAGGTTGAATTCAGGGCTGCTTTGAGTCTGCGTAATTGGTGATATCAACGTAGGGCTGTTCCGAATACCATTTTTTGAGCTTCGAAGCTTCGGTGATTAATATTCAAGAGGTATTCAAAGCTTCGCAGCGCAGCATGTGACATGTGACATGTTCTGCTGTCTATCTGTCTCCATCTGCCCCGTTTCAGTGCTGCTGCCGCACTACTGTACACAGACGCACCTCTACACACAACAAACAGTGATATCCATCTGAGAATAACTAATGTTAATGCATGTTGGATATGAATATGAAGGGGGTTAGCCTCGAAGCTAGCGACAACTTTGGCCCAGAATCACTGGTGGACCAGATATTCTCATTTTAGTTTTGGTGGAGCTGCGAGTAAAAGTCAAGTGTACTAAAATGTGGTATACCGGTCTGGTCTGGTCCAGTCCCGTCTGGTGTTTGGCTTAAATACCAAGCCGGTTTGAATTATTTTTTTTAACCAGCCCAACCCTACCCCTGTCACATATAATTAGTCAATGATTCAGTGGTAATATTGGAAATATTGATTGGAGCAGCTTTAAACAGTTGATTCAGATTCAAGTCATTCCACAAACTAATAGGCTAAATCAAGTCTGACTTAAACTATCAAGATAAATGCACATGCAAAACTTTAAACCACCAACCTGAGATCTGCTAAAAGTGAAAAAAAATGTACTTTTTAATGAACTCTTTTAGACTGGATGCAACATATGCGTGTAACAGAATACTGTCTCTCTTAAAGTATTATTTTCAGTCAAATTAGGCAAACTGTGTCATCTCTTTATCCTTTTTAATTCTATTTAGATTTTAGATTGATACATGATCTGACAATAAACATCTAAAGTCGATGTCTTTAATTCTTACATCAGTGACGTGTTTCCAGTGATCATTTGAGGAAAACAAAATATTTCATCGAATCCGTCAAATTCCTTAATTAAATATGGGAACATACTTCTAATATATGAATCCGAGAACATCTGATGAGGCATTTAGATCGTATTTTATAAAATGATTGCTTTCACCGAACAGGAGCTGCTCCACTGGATCCAGCAGCAGCCTAATACGCCTGCTCATCTTTCTGTAAGTGTTGTCTCCATCTCCCACACCCCCGTATCCTCCCTGGGCTCTGACAGTCCCCCCAGCCGCCCCCGCCTCACCCTTCCCGTATCTCGTCCACGGACACCTGGCTGATACGGAGGCTAGGAGGCTGGAAGCATCCCCCTGCTATCATCATCTCTGTCTGCCAGGCATGTGCCACACCGCCTGCCTGCCAAGCCTCGGAGCGAGCGAGCCTGCCCTCTCTCTCTCCCTCTCTCTCTCTCTCTCTCTCTCTCTCTCTCTCTCTCTCTCTCTCTCTTTCTGACGGTGTGTGTGCGTTCAGAATAGGCGTGGGTCTGCATATAATTTCAGCTAATGTCTTGCAGAATGTTTTGGATATTTGAAACTCCAGGAAGGACAGGAAATTCACATGACAAATCCCAAGACACTGAAGCCCCGAGTGCTGAGCAAAACAAGACACACAGATGCAAGAACGCACACACCGAACTAGTTAGGACTTTTTCAGCAGAGCAGCTCAAACAAAAACCCCGCCGCAGAAGTTTTGCATTTCCCATTACTGCTCACAAAAACATTAAAAACTGATGCTGCATAATTTCAAAACTTTTGAGATCACAATTGTTCAGAGCTTCCTATAATTTCCTGCGCGGTACATTTACATTCCCTTCCAAGACATCTGATGTCTTTGATCACATTACTAAGAACCACGTTTCCCTGTTAATCACAGGGAGCAAAACTAGGTATCAATGAGTCGTTGTTTTGGCTTTGATATCCACGCACGAGCCACCCCCACCTTGCGTGACTGGGGAATGTTAATCTTTGAGATGCGCTAATGTTTTCAATTAATTGGCATCATTAGTGAAATGGTCGACCCACGGTGCACAGAGACGTGATAAATGGGCAGGTGGAAGGGAGCAGCAGAGAAAGAGAGGACCCTTGTTGTCTGGCAGGTGGATGTGTGTCAGAACATGTGAGGTATCATTATCCTGTGTTTACCAAAGCCTACAGTGTAATGTGTTTGACATCCACAGAGCACGGCTGTACATATTTGAGAAGATGTGTCAAACTCGGAAATAGGTTGAGAATGTTAATGCTTTTCCCATTAGGCTGTTAAGTTTCCTTTTGCAAAGATCAATGACCTAAATACGAAAGAATTTGGCTGACAACAGGGGTGGGAATCAGGATAAGCGATATGCTGTGTATTGCGATTGCCTTTTTTCAACTAGATATTATTCAGATTGTCAACATCTGTTTTATCTAATGAGACAGTTTTCACTGTGTTCATCTCAGAGTTTTCAGACAACAATCTTGAGGTCAGAGGTCAAGGGACCCCTTTGAAAATGGCAATGCCAGTTTTTCCTCGCTTAAATTTAGCGTAACTTTGGAGCGTTATTTAGCCTCCTTCCCGACAGGCTAACATGACATGGTTGGTACTAATGGATTTATGTTTTTTAGCGGTTTTGTAGCGGGTTCAGTTTTAAAGCTAGAGTGAAGACACTGGTATCATATGAAACTAGAAAACCTAAGGAATCCATTGGTACCATGTCATACTAGCTTTTCGCGAAGGATTCTAAATAACGCTTCAAACATACGCAAAATTTTGGCGAGGAAAAACTGTCACGGCCATTTTCAAAGGGGTCCCTTGACCTCTGACCTCAAGATATGTCATGAAAATGGGTTCTATGGGTACCCACGAGTCGTTTGCAGTTTTGGGCAAGTCACACTCAAGTCAACACAGTGATACACTGACAGCTGTTGTCGCCTGTTGTTGCTATTGCAAACATATTTGCATATATGTTTTATGCTAAATGCAGTACCTGTGAGGGTTTCTGGACGATATTTGGGATTTTTTTTTCTGTCCTCAATTGATTTCCAATAATAAATATACACATACATTTGTATAAAACCATATTTGTCCACTCCCATGTTGATAAAGAGTATTAAATATTTGACAAATCTCCCTTTAAGGTACATTTTGAACAGATCAAAAAATGTGTGAGTAATTTGCGATTAATTATTTTCAATTGACAGCCCTAATAACTAAAGATTGATACTTGACGTCTGTGTATTGATACAATATTGCCACTCAAAACAACAAACACTACTATGCTGTATCATTCTACCCCTACTGAACAAGATTGTGTCTAGTTTTCTGGAAGCATGCATGCAGGACTGTGTGTATGTGTGTTTCTTAAGGTGTGTATGTCTTATCCTTGTACCTTGAAAAAAAGAAGTCTGCAAAATAACAAGGTTGTAATAGACCTCATTTTATTCCTTTCATCAAATCATCATGGATTTATTTGAGGAGAGAACGCACTCTCTCCTCCGTGATGCATCTACATGCCTATTTATCTGCGCTCCTCCATTATTCTGTCAATAACGCACATGTCTCTCCCCTCTCTGCGTGTGTCACACGTGGATCAGTATTTCTCAGTGTCATCGCAGCCCTCGGGCTACAGCTGAGCCTCAGCAGCCTTTATCAGCAGGAGGAGGAGGAAGAGGATAAAGTGAGTGTTACGTATGTTATTTAGTGCACATTGTTGGAAGGTACGTGAGGCACCTTTGGAAGCTTGTACAATACATACCTGCATGTGTGTATATAAACGTTAAGTACTGGGTCTTGAGGACAGTAACACATGACAGGCTGCCTCATTTGTGGACATCATTAATACGCTAGTCATTTCCCATGGTGCTCCTGCCGGGGTCAGGGGTGAGCGGTAGCCAAGGGGAGGAGAAAATGATGCGAGGGGGGGTGGAGGGGTGTGGGGGGGATCTATACGCACTGCTCCTTTAAGAGGGGCATTTAAAGAAGCTGCCAAGTCAATAAGCAGGGGATTTAGAGTAAGGAGTTGGGAGCCAGCATTTTAAAAGGTCAACAGAGTAGTCTTTAATGATTCCCCTATTAGCAATTTTTAGGGGAGAGGACGGCTCATTTGGTGCACGTCTAAGCTCATCTATGTAAAATAATATGACACCAGAGTCAGTCAGCAGCTCTGTGACATTGAAAGATGAGTTTTCAGTCGCAACAAAAGACAATTTAAAGTATAAAACATTGAGATTTAGCCACTTTAACTTGATTCAATCTCACTCTAAACTAGGACTGTGAACAATTAAAATATTTAATTGCGAATAATCACACATTTTTTATGTTCAAAATGCAGCTTAAAGGGAGTTTTTGTAAGTATGTAATACTCTTATCAACATGGGAGTGGGCAAATATGCTCGTTGTATGCAAATGTATGCATATATTTATTATTGGAAATCAATAAACAACACAAAACAATGTAAAATATTGTCCAGAAACCCTCGAAGGTACTGCATTTAGCATAAAAAATATACTCAAATCATAACATGGCAAACTGCAGCCCAACAGGCAACAACAGCTGTCAGTGTGTCAGTGTGCTGACTTGACTATGACTTGCCCCAAACGGCATGTGATTATCATAAAGCGGGCTTGTCTGTAAAGGAGAGACTCGTGGGTATCCATAGAACCATTTTCATTCATATACAGTATCTTGAGGTCAGAGGTCAAGGGGCCCCTTTGAAAATGGCTATGACAGTTTTTCCTAGCTAGTTTGGAGCGTTATTTAACCTCCTACATGTCAAGCTACTATGACATGTTTGTACTGATGGATTCCTTAGTATCATGACAGTAGCTTTAAAACGGAGTCCGCTACAACCTCCAAAGGATTTATTACATTAATAGGTTATTATTGCGTTAACTTTGACAGCCTTATCTAAAACGCATTTACTTCCCTTTTCAGTGCCATATTTTTTCACACTAAATGATAATTATTTAAAATGATAAGTAAAACAAAATCCACACATTAGCACATCCTATATACAGTACATATTGGAATACTGTATGTATATTGGAAGATAAGTTACTGTATACAGGTTTGGGGTAATGAAGCATTGGACCTGCACAAACATGTAGAAATGTTCAAATTAATTAGGAGGGAATATGATTAAATGAGATCAGAATGCACAAAGTTGAGTGGTGGAGAGCCTCCCTGTTGATTTTCCTCCACATCAATGATTTAACTAATTAATTTTATCTATTAATATTTATGCATGGGGAAAATTATTCATTAATGAAACGTCAGAATTGAATAGATATCTTTCCTCTGTTTCATCTTGACGCGAGGGTGTTTTGACAGCCCTCCTCCCATCTGGAGATCTTATAAGAGCAAGAACAGACTGCTTATGAATATTGACATTTCTCTAGTCCGGAAAACGGGCGTTTTGTGTTGAATTATTTCCGCCCATCATGTATGTATAGTTCTGAATTGATTAAACAAACTTTAAAGATTGATTATCTTCCAAGCGCATATCTTTTTGGCAAACAACGCTTTCCTGATCCGAGCCCCATTTTTTATTTTAGCACTTCAGTGAACTGTGCAGTGAAGGCCTGCTGATTATTGTTGGACAGATGGTTTCTCCTCACCAAATTCAGTCTTCAGGTTTTTCTGCTTATCCGGCTCCAAATTAAAACCCACAGTGGTATTATTTTCATAAACCTGCTATTATTCAAGCCTTTCTTTCCCCGCACCTCAGAGTTAACGGGGACCCACCGATACCCTTCGCTAGCCTCGCAAACATTGTTTTTGATCCACTTTTGTGTCTCATCACAGTGCGTGATGAGGGCATATTGTAATTAATCTCTTCTCCTATCTGACTGTTAGATCTTTCCCCGCTAATGTCGTCCTGCTGGCCTGATCTGGGGAACATTAGTTGTTTTGTTTTGAAATGTGTCAAGCATGAAGGAGCCATTAACAACTAAAGCCCCACTGGCTGCCCTCCGGCACACTGTTGCACATTGTTGCCATATCTATGTGATCTTTTCTTCTTTTGTGTTTTTAATATAGTCTTCCCAAGGATAGCTCCCTTTTGATATACACTTCTAAGCTCAGCGGAGGATCCTTTGTGGGGACTTCAGGTAATACAGTGGCCTTTGTAATGATTTAAAAGCAATTGACAGCGACAGGACTCCGCGCTGCGGGATTCTCAGCAAGTATTGTAGTTAAGATTGTTGTTCTAGTTACACGGAAATCCATATTCGTCTCAAAACTAATCACTTCCGCCACTAGCTTGTTCAAACAAAGCACAGGAATTACGTTAAATCATTGTAAGGTAATCAATGCTGTAATGTGTTTTTTATTAAACATGTAAATAGAGATTATAAGCACGCCAATAATATCCGGCTTTCTTATGAGATTCATGTGCCTGTGTGTGTATCTGTGTGTGTTTTTCTTTGTTTTCCGCGCTACTAATGAGTTGACCTCGGCCCCCACACAGCCAGGAAAAAATAACTTTAAAGCACTAAGCACTGCTTATTATTTAAGTGTCACCGCCGCTGTCCAGGGGATCAGTGGGGTACGTTTGTGAGTTTTTTATTCATGTTTCTTTCTGCCGCCCCGGTGCTGAGTCCGCAGGCCATTACTTCTGTAGAAGCATAGAGGGACCGACCGCGGAGTCGGCGAGGTACAGTAGGACTCAGACGGCACAATATCTCACTTTCTAAAGAATATTATTTTACAGGAGCTGAAAGAAGAGCTCATAATGAGAGAATAACCAGTCACGGAGGAGGAAGCCGCACCGCTGTGTGAGGATTATTTTCGTAGCGTGAAGCAAAGGAAAAGGATAACCTGGTATTTCACCGGTTAGATCCATTTCAGAGAGCCAAGAGAGGTAAGGAACAAAAAGCTCCGGGGCGAGGTCATCATTTCTGTCCACGTGGCAGCCGCGAAGAGTATCTGTGTAATGGTCTCAGCTGGCAACTGGTGTGCGTGTGCGAGAGAGAGAGAGAGAGAGAGAGAGAGAGAGAGAGAGAGAGAGAAACAAAGCAAGCATACAAGTAAGAGAGCAGGAGATGGAGGAAGGAGAGATTCTTGAAGTCATTTATAATGTGGCAGCCATGCTCTTTCCATCTCCCAGGGTGTGTGGCTCCTCGGCGGCGTGTGTAGCCTTGAGGGAAACACACCAGACAAGGACAGAGCTGGGGTTGCTGCTGACGCTTTGGCGGGGGAGATACATCTTGTAACACAGCATGCTAAATGACAAAATGATATCTCATCAGAGGGCCACCCCGTGTGTGTGTGTGTGTGTGTGGTATGTGTGTGTGGTGTGTGTGTGTGTGTGTGGTGTGTGTGTGTGTGTGCATCTCTGAGGGAAAGTCCCCGGACACCTCGATGTGTATATGCTTTCATGGAGGAGCGCTGTAGCATGCTGTTTGTAGAGAAAGCTTTGAAACAGGGTGCCGGGATGTTACTGTTGTACTCCGCTGGCAGAGTGGAAACATTGCAGGGTGTCTGGCACCGCAGTGACTAACTGTCACATATCACAACATCTGGATGAATGGTGAAAAAAAGAAGAGCTTTAGAATATCTGCTGTGTATATACTAGTATATATATATATATATATATATATATATATATACTAGGGCTGACCGATGAATCGTATTTTCATCGTCAGCGCGATATGAACATTCGCGATAAACGCATCGCAAAAGGCTGTGTAAAACGTGATGAGTAAGAAAAATCATTATATTTAGGGATGGCTACCTTAAAACTGGGGCTAAAGACTGTAGTATTTATTATCATGCTGCAGTCTCTCCTCTGCTCTGTGTCAGAGCTCAACATCAATATAAACACACACAGCGAAGTCAGCAAACAGCTGATCAGAGAGGTCACGGTGAAGTCGAGTTGACGACAACTACGCTCGTTACTGTAAGTAAGTGCAAAAAAGTGTAAAGCCAAGCCGTTATCAATACATCTGTTCAACAAGCATAAACATGATGTAAACATGTAGAAAAGCAATATTTCAATCTGCTCTGTCCGCCGTTTCTCAGCTACCGCCGCTATGTTAGCGCTAGCTCGGCGGCTAACAGCAAATAGTAAACAAGTGTAAGTTATTTAGTTGAGTTGTGAATGACATCGGTTCCCTCTAGTAACCAGTGATCCAGTGTTTGTGTCCGGGGAGTTTATTGTGAAGGGAGGTAAGGAAGACGTGATGCGCTACAGACTACAGAACCTCCGTGTTATTCATTTATTATACACTGGCAGTAAGCTATGTAGTCTAACTGTTTATTACACGGCTTTGTTGAAAACTCGATTCTGATTGGTTAATCACGGTGTTCTACGGTCTGTTATTTCTTTATAGCAGACTGTTGCTATAGATAAAGTTCTGATGTCGGACTCTGGAGGACCTTTTTTGTGTCAAATTATTGATTTCTTAAGTAAGTAGTCATGTAATAAGCGGGATAATGTACAGCTAGCGGGTCATTGTTGTAAAATAAACCACTTAAGGGCGATGCAAGACCACTCTGCTCTGCGTCGGGGTGCGGCATCACCCTGTCAGGGTTTATTTCACAACAATGACCGGCTCGCTGTACATTATCCATCACGTAGCTTAGTTCTCCATGTATCTTACTTGTAAACTTGACTGAGACAAAGCCTAATTATGATTTTAAATATATGTATAGCTAATAAACACACATGAATATTTGTTTATTTATTACAAGTCATATCATCATTGCAATATTCAACAATGTTATCGCACATCGCAGATTTTCCTCATATCGTGCAGGCCTTACATATACACACAACTCAGCTGAGCTTCTACCTATAGCTTACAGATGAAATGTTTATCAGCCTACATCAAAGTAATCCCCAGAAAAAGAAAAGTACACCACAAACTGCACATGCAGCCAAACTTGATACATTTTTATTTATTTTTCACCCACTCTTTTCCAGATTCCACACCTGCTACATAATGCAGCATAAGCCGCCATTGGTCACGCCGTCTTCCCACCCCTGAAAGGTCGAAGCAGCCATCACGGTGGTACCAGAAAGATCCACGGTGCAACCGGGGCAAAGGTACTCGAGGGGCGGACAAAGCCCAAATAAAGCTTTTAATGCGCTAGCTATTGATCCCTTCACTGGAATAAACTCAGGAGTATTGGCAGGCCCAGAATCCCACTTTGAAGGGACTCCATAATGAAGCTGGTCAATGCTAAGCTGTCCGCAATCAATCCCCCACATAACAGTTAATTACAAGTGAGGCTGCCATCAAGCAACGAGGGGAGAAAGAGAGAGAGAGAGAGAGAGAGAGAGATAGAGGCGGGCTAAAGGCAAAGAGAGGGAGAGGCGTAGGATGAGCTTTGTTAAAGGCGAGGGGGTGGAGGAAGAATATTGAGCGGTTCGGGAGCAGGAGATATGAAAATGAAATGCACCAAGTAGAGCGTGTGTGTGCATGTGAGTGTGTTTCCCATATAGACTGTATAACAGGCGTTTCTTGTTAGGCTTCCCTGGTCTGAGCATGTCAGTTTCTCCTCGCTAATAGCACTAAAATGCGCGCGGCAACCTGCTGTGCGTGTTCGCCCGCTCCTCGCAACCACCCTGTCTTACATCCATTAATGAATACGGCTTTTTATAGAGAACATGTTCTTTATAGGTTGTCATTTTGAGTGATAGATGTACAGCACATGCTGCATTTGAATTTTTCTATTTAGGAATCTTAAGGACTTACTGTATATGACTGATGAGACACTGTTTTGCAAGCTGGAAAAATTCTTTAAAGAGTAATGTAGCAGAAATCTGTTATGGCGCTGCAGCAAATGATACCTATCGGATGTATTCCTGAGGGCTCAGTGGACTGAAGCCGATTGTATATGTCGTTTAAATTCCAGCTGTTGACCTTTGTCAGATCAGGGCTTTTCTTTTATTATTCCATCCCTGACACTCTCTTCCGTGTTGCGCCTTATGAAAAAAGAAGTGCCATAAAAATGTATGCGCCGTGAATGCCTAATGCGATTGTAAACATCTCCGTTCAGACAATGTAAACAACGGGTGTCGCTGACAGTACGGCTGAGAACTATCTGTGAAAACACGGTCCAAACATTGAGATCTCCTAATGGCTGACGTCTCCTGCCCCTGTTTGTGTGTGTGTGTGTGTGTGTGTGTGTGTGTGTGTCTCCCAGGCTAATGGATTTACTGGAGATGGCGTCGGGTATTTATTACCATGTGTAATTGAATGCAATGATTATCGTTGTTGTGTAATGTGATTTTAATGTGGCAGCGATGGTTATGTATAAGGCCTAATGACTTTGCCTCCAAGGGGGTATGGCTCCCAATTAAAAAAAATTAAAAATAAAACTGGGGAAAAAATGTATCAGAGTATGATTTTAATTCATCTCCCTTCCTTCTTTTCCTCAAATTTAATCATTTAATCGACGTGCTACTCACTTAATCAGAGCGTCTCCTCAGAAACGAGCTTGCCCTTTTTGAGCCTTTGTTTACACGGGCGGTCATTAAGTCAAAGGTCTGTGCTCATTTCTATCTGTGTTTGTATTCCGGAGGTACGACGCTCACATCGAGCCAAAGCAAAGGGTCCTAATTGCAAACATATTTTTGCATGAACTGGATTAGCATCTGATTTTTAATCCTGACAGTTAAATGCATGATTAATGTCAACCGTATGTGCCTGAAGACAGAGTGGGATCAATAGCAGTAAACTGAATTATCATAATCTTCCCCAGTTCTACAAACACTGTACAATTCATGATAGTTGTGAGTTAGATTTTATGTTTCTTATTGTCAAAATACACACCAGTGGGCAACTCCGGGGTCTGAAAAGTGAAGCCAATGCAGAAGTGCCTTAAACTTGCATTCTCTCTAACAGCCAGCAGGGGGCGACTCCTCTGGTTGCAAAAAGAAGTCTGATTGTATAGAAGTCTATGAGAAAATGAGCCTACTTCTCTCTTGATTTATTACTTCATTAAACATTGTAAACATGAATTTATGGTCTCAATCGCTAGTTTCAAGTCTTTTTCAATACAGCATGATGTTCATTTAGTAAATGATGGTCCCATTTAGAGTCAAATAGACCATAAAGCAGGGGATGCTTTAGGGATTGGCTATCTTGTGATTGACAGGTCGCTACCTGTCCTGTCTGGGAGTTGTCCGTGTTTTCGTCTTACAGCTTTAACTCTTTCACAGTGTGTTTTCAGTTCATGAAAGTTAATTATAAACTTTTTGGTGGCCTAAAAATTAGGGTCCTTAAATAAAAAAATAAAAATAAAAAAATTTACTAGTTTATGCGTCTATTGTCCAGACTTAAAAAATATATATTGACATTTGATTTTAACCGTCGCAGGCACTGGTAGTAACGTTACTACCGGTAAAACGTGTTTCGCACATTCAGTTCGGCTTTGGGGGTTATGCAACGATTTACAAAAAATAAATGTTGGACGTTTGGCAACGGCCAAAATGCCAAACTTGCGGCTTCAAAACGTCAGTCCACAAACTAATAGGTGACATCACGGTGACTACGTCCACTTCTTATATACAGTCTATGTGTACAAGTCATGATAGTTGTGCATTACATTATGTGTTTCTTATTGTTACAATCCACAAGCTAACAAACACACGACAACCCAAACATTGCTATTACACTCCTGCTCATTGACCTCTCGGTTCAGTTCGCACCATACTGCAGGAAAATTCAAGCATCTCCAAGTGAGACGCTCTCATGAGCAGCTGCTGCAGAAATTGAACTCACAAATACACGTGTCAGTGTGTACGCACTCATACACAGACGTACACAAATACACTATAAAACACCTTCACCTCTCCGCTGCACACATCCTGCTCACTCTCACTTCATTGTAAATCGTTTGTACCGCACCGGTTGTGCACGTGAGTACACACACACACACCTGCACACGCGCTCGTACATCACACTCACACTATCGCATTACACAAAGCTGGGGCTTTGCTTGACATTATTAGTTTTGCATTTGGGCGCTCTGCCCAGAGTAACAGTATGGATTTTTGCCTTGGCTACCTATAATTGGATGAGTTAAATTTCTCCATTCATTACATGTGCATCTGACCTCTGGACCCCGGCAGCTCCTGTGTTTTATTAGCACTCTCATCCCCTGATAATAGGGAACCCTTTCCTCACCAACACTCTCCCTCTCTCACACACGTTGTCTCCTCCTTAACAAATTAACCCTTTGTGCTCCAATTGCCCAAGAGAAACACACAAAGGGGGCAACAATGGTAACCAATATTAACATATAAATTGTGAATTCAAGGATCCATTTGTCTGCAGAAAAAAAGAAGATATCTATTAAGTACTCATGTAGAGTACAGATGTGTCAAAAAAATATAATGTCTAACTTTTATTTCATTTTGGTATCTTATAGGGCTGTCAAAGTTATCACGATAATAGTGCGTTAACACAAATTAGTTTTATTGTTTTTTCTTAAGATTATGTTTTATGATAGTGACAGAGATAGTATTGAAATGGGGAGATAGAGGGGATGACATGCAGGCCACAGGTCGGATTCGAACCCCGGGCCACTGCGGTAAGGACTCAACCTTGGTACATGGTTGTTATGGTTCTACCAGGGGAGCTAAAGCAGCCAGATTAAAAATGTGTGAATATTTTAATCGATTGACAACCCTAGTATTTTACAATTCTTTGGAAGCGGTGACGGCTGTCTTCCATTTTTTATAAAATCATTGCTTGAATCAATTCCTACAAATGTTGACCTTAATAGCTCAGAAAAAGCAATGAACTATACTGCATTTAATTTTCTCAACAAAAATGGAGTTTGGATTAGTATGAAAAACATATTGTCCCGATAGACATCAGGGTTGGAGATCAACAGAGAACCCACGATATGATATTATCATGATACTTAAGTCAAGATCAGGGTTTACGTAAACCGGCATACGCTAGCTTTTAGCCGGTATCACGTGTAGTTGTCTGGCAGCTTTAATGATCAACGGCCAAAATGTCTGTTGGGATATATACCAAATAAAAATAGCCTAATATTGAAAGATATGTTGCCAAGGCAACTTAAATATAAACTTATATTAAACAAAAGTTTTGCCTCTGCTGTGTTTCTAATTTAATACACTTTTTGTCAAATTCAGCGAATATCTCCTCACGGTCCGCTAGCGGTCCGTTCTGTGTGTGTGTGTGCTGTGTTCATACACAGCCAGCTGACTGTGTAAATGTGAAACAAACAAAGTGGCTCGGACCAAGCCGCTATAATGATGATATAAATAATGATTAAATCTGTGTTTCTTCAATACATTTTGACTTTTGGACTTCACACTGAGACAATTACAGAGACGAGGAGCGCCGGCACCGCGCTCGCTGAGAGTGTGTGCGTGCTTAAGAGAGAGAAGGAGGGGAGACAGAGAGAGAGGAAGAGAAGGTGGACTGCTCACAATGTTTTGGTAAGGTATTAATAATAATTTGAATGTGAACGTTATGAATGAAGCTTCAAACTATTCTGTAGGCTACGGCCCTACGAGCCACACAACACTAGTTTGAATTTGACGCGGAAATCAGACCGAAGTCTATTATTATATTTTTTAGACTGCTTCTTCATTTAACTTATTTTCAAGTTATGTCAAATGTAGGCTATTATATGGCTATTTAAAACATATGTCCGGTAGTTGTTTTATATGGCCAGAATGCTGGTATATTAAAAGTAAGAGTAAAAAAGTCTAGCGTAAACCCTGATCACGATATGATCTTATTGTGGTTTTAAACATTTTGCAATATACTGAGCATTGCAATAACATATATTGCGATATATATATACATCAACATCTGTTTTATCTAATAAGATACGGTTTTCACTCTGTTCATCTCAGAGTTTTCATTCACATATCTTGAGGTCAGAGGTCAAGGGACCCCTTTGAAAATGGCCATGCCAGTTTTTCCTCGCCTAAAATTTTGCGTAAATTTGGAGTTTAGCGTTCTTTCCCGACAAGCTAACGTGATGTGGTTGGTATCGATTTCTTAGGTTTTCTAGTCTCCTATGATACTTTCATTCTAGTTTTAAGAGTGAGCCCGCTACAACCTCTGATGACAGACTAGCGGCTTATTAAGAGGTTAATAATTTATATAATAAATGATCAATACTTGACTTTCATGTATCGATACAATATTGCAACGCAAAATATTCTTTTCCCACACAAATAGTCTCCTCAGTGAGACCCCTAACAGACCTTTGTGTGTCCTGTAACATCCACCATGATACTGTTGCCTGATAATAGATGAAATGGAAGAATACAGTGACAGATATTATCATTGTTGTTCAGTAGGAGATAATGTGGATTCCAGGTCGAGGGGGATTTCTAATCATCCTTCTACAGCCATGGGCTTTGTGTGCACACCACAGTCATGTATATTTCATGGGAGCATGTATATTTAACATAGCCATGTGTACCATATGTGGGCATGATGTATGGATACTGACAACAGTCCTTGACATTATATGCACAATTACTCTTTGCCCCTGCAGTAAATCCTGAGCTTGAGCGTGGTAAACAAAAAAGCAGGGAATGTGTCGGTAAGAGGGGGGGTGGGTTGAGCGTGACACAAGGTCAAAGCTATTGTGGACTTCATCTGTGGCTTTATACAAATAACACGGATTGAGAATCCATTTGTCACTGAATATTTCACAGAGGTAATGTATGCGGCAGCAAAATGTCCACATCCAGCAGCGGAAAGCGAGAGAGGAGAAGGCTCCCAGAAGTTCAGGCTCTCACATTCAGATCTCCCACCTCCCTAAACGACCCGGTGACACCTTATTGATCGCAACCATCTTTCAAGGCCAAGAACTTAAAGCCTTGTGTGGCACATTCAATGACCTGCTGTAGACAGTAATGTTGTTGGCTATGGCTCTCTGAGGGCCTGATGCACAAGTATCCGGCTGACTGCTGGCTTTTGGATAAGAGTCTCTGACAGCTGCAGAACAATGCTAATGGCTGCTCTCTTGTAGCAGCCAATGTGTAATCAGCTCAGCACTCTGCTGTTAAAACTTTACAACAGTAATGTATGCAAACATGAATTCCATTTATTCCCCACCAGGTCCCAACAGGCAGGCCTTAAAGTTGCAAACTGTCTTACATCACAAATTACTCTGCTGGCACTTAATGCATTTTATATCACTCATAATCCTGGTGTTCCACACTAATTAGTTGGAGTTGCCAGCATGCATATTTCTCCTCATTATTTGGTAGCATTAAACTCTTTTCCTACCCATTTTCAGCACTCTTGGGTGGAATGCAGTTTTCATGGGTGTTTTGTTTTTTTTAATAGCATTTTTCTTTCTTGCAGGAGAGGAATCTGCCACCAGTGAAGAAACAAATTCTTCACTGGTGGCAGATATCTCTCTGAGCAGACCCTCAGCGTGTGGTTAGTCTTTGATGAAAAGGCTGTTTTAAGGATTTTCAAAAGTAATTAAACTTCATAATAACTGAGCAAGGAAGAATATTAGAACAATGGTACAGTAACTTGTCCACATATTTTAAAATGCAAATAACAAGTAAAACTCCACCTTAAAACCCAATGGTAACACTTTATAATAACCATCATTTATAAATGGTAAATGAATGGTTAATCAGTTAATAGTTATTTTATTGTTAACAATGAAATGATAATTAATAATGTTTAATAATTATTAATAATGCTATAATTTCTGTTATTTTACCATTAGTTTGTGTAATACAAAATAATTAGAATTTTTTTTTTTTTTTAATTATATATTATATCATAGAAACCAATTATTAACCATTGATGAAGTATTAAATATCTCTCTGAATGTTTGTAAATGCTTTACAAAGTATTTATTAATCATTTAACAAGGTATTATAATCATTATATATATTATATATATATATATAATATATATAAAGTTATAATGTGTGCAACAATAGACTGCTAAAATAACAAATTATAGCATTACTAATAATTAGTAAACATTATTAACTATCATTTAGTTGTGTGTTCACAGTAAAATAACTATTAACTAAGTTTAATTAACTATCAATTTACTATTTATAAATGATGGCTGTTATAATGTGTTACCAACCAAATTGATGTTGTACTATTGCTCTCTGTCAATATCTACAAACACTGAAGCTAAGTTGGAAATCAGAGTATCAGGATATGTATTTATGATATCATCAGGTCAAATCTTTTTTGGAGTTGGTTTCTTGCAACTTCTTTTGGGTTTTGTTTAGGAGGAAGCTTCCTAACAAGTTTGAGACAAATGTAGGCCGTCTAGCTGTGAACAGAAATTGTCCCCTGTAAAACCATCTTGGGTGCTGTCGTACTGACTCAGCAGTTTTCCCACTTGTGACTGTCTGTGGACACAATCCAGGATTTGGCTCATCATCACAACTCATCACATCATCACTGCAGTTTGTCTCTCTGCTGTTTAGTTCAAGGAGAGTTTACTGAACTGCACGATACTGTAGAAACAACATCGCATACATCTATGAAACCTAACTTATGGGAGGATTTTTCCTTTTATCTCTTCTTCCATAGCTCAGTTATATGACAGAACAGTATTTGCCATTCAACACATTGCATTCATCACTTTACATTGTTTAATGTTTACTGCGGCAATTAAATCCCTTCACTTTGTCTTCTAAATGATCACATCATGCGGTTTTATAGTCTTCTGCACTGATTCTACACGTGGAGATGTGAATTATTTACACTGATGTTAATAATTATGAATGAAGCCACTGGCTGCAACCCAAAATCTATTGTTTTTAACGATCAAACAACACCTATAGACCTGAAATTGTGAAAAAATAAAATGTGAAAATGTGTCATTATTGGAATCCATTGTAATGGTTTTGTTCTCCATGAAGGAGCAAACTGCAACCTTTAAGGGTAAAATTTGAATCCTGCACTGGGTGTTATCCTCAATAGATTATGTGGGAATATAATCACTTGAACAGACTGTCGCCTAAGTATATTAAAGGTATGTTAGTGTGAGATCATTGATTCAAAGGTGACTTGTTTGAGTGACAGAAACAAACAGTTAGGGAATGTCATGGATCTGCCTTAAAGAAAGAACTTGATGGATACACACTGACTGGAGTGTAGTGCTGATTCAGATGCTGACCTTGGAGATGCTGTCGATGTCAGGATGTCTCACACATTCTCATTGGCATTCAACTTATACCGCCAACAGCACACACATGATATGTGATCAGAATGGAAAAACACACAATATCAATATCTGAAATATTCCTGTGTGTGTGCGTGTGTTTGTGTGTGTGTGTGTGTGTGTGTGTGTGTTTGTGCTCTTGTCTGTTTATTGGATGGTGTTTGAATTAATGGCCACACATGCTACACTGCAGTAAATACTAAAATAGTTGGAATGGTTTTTCTCTGTGTAGCAGCAACACTCCTAGAATAAACAATTTATAACAGGCTGAAAAGATACATTAATTGAAAAGATCCTTACTGAAATATTTTATATATATATTTATATATATATGGAAGTATTGAAAAACGTAAAAAATGGGAGGAATGTATGAAGAAAGAGACATTTCTTAGAACAGAGCTGTTTGCAATCATCCAGTTCCAAGGACTAAGCAACCCTTCAGCAGTCTGATGAAGCAACACTTGTTTGACTGAAGCACCAGCATCTCTCTCTAAGGACACTAGCTGTGTCCTAAATTCATACTACATAATAATTCTAGTCATGTTTCGAGCATGTAGTGCACTTACACTGGAAAAATAACAAAATAAAGCACTCTCGAAAAATACAGTATACAACATACATACACAAAATCCTTTGATCTTTGAGTGTGCTTTGGTGGAAAATGTAATGCACAAACGAAATGGAGAAGCTGCTCACAGGTAGGGGTGTAAGAAAATATTGATACACATGAGTATCGCGATATTATGTTTTGTGATACTGTATGGATTCTTCAAAATACTGTATCGATATTCTGTCCAGCCGCTATTCTGTGTTTCAGAGGTTGTAGAGGGCTCAGTTTTAAAGCTAGAGTAAGACGTTAAGAAGAGTGATAAGATACTTGTGTTAGGGATGCACCGATTTATCTGGCAAACATCGTTATCGACCGATTTTCGCCTCGTTGA